>NW_021145453.1:0-65220 GCF_002837175.3 Physeter macrocephalus
TGGTTCCCGTTGTTCTGTGGGGACCACAGCATCCTGTCCGGGCCCAGGAGGGCTGCTGCGTATGCTGAGGGTGAGCGACTTCCCGTCCCGGCCAGACTCCGCGGGGGCTCCTGTCTCCCGGCGGGCCCAGCCCCAGAACAGAGGGCGGGCGCGCTCACACACACACACACTCACTCCCACCTTCACACACCCTCTCCACCCTCCCCGTGGCTCAGAACACCTTGCCCTGCTGCCCCACGAGAGGAGAAGGGTCCTGGTCAACGGGACCAGCTGGCTGGTGTCCACTGCCCCCAGCAGCTGCAGCCCCCGCCTCGGCTCCTGCCCCCTCCATGGACACAGGGGGACACGCCCAGAGGAAGGACCCAGGTCCTAACCCCGGTCCCACCACTTGGTAAGAGACTGGGCTCGGAGCCTGTTGCCCTGCCTGCAGGCGGCTTGGGCAACTCAAGGACGTAACGTGCGCTAAGGGCTGGGCATATACCACGTTAGGTACCAGGCCGGCGCCGGGGCCCCGGGGCTGAGCGCCCGGCCGCTGCTCTCCGTGCCCCACGCTGAAGCCCAGACCCAGCAGCCCGGGCCCTGCCCAGCTTCCTGCCAGCCAGACACACCCAGACAGCACTCATCCCCAAACTGGGGCAGCTCCGCCCTCGATCTGGGGACCCCTCGGCCCCTCCCGCCCAAGGGCCTTGATCAATAAGCCTTTTATAACTATTTTATAACCCCCCTCGGCTCCTCCTCTTTGCTCTGATCACCGTGGTGCTTTCCTTCGCTCCGGCCCTGGGGTGCACGCCGCCCCCTCCCCCTTTTCTGGCCTCAGAGCCCCTTGGTGCTCCATCTCTCCCTGTCCTCTCTGTCCACGTCCCACCCCGAACCGCTTCGCCACTTCACACCCATCCCCTCCTCCCTCTCCCCTCCTCCCCCTTCCTCCACACCTGCAGCCTCTTCCCAGGACCTCCTCCCCCTCCCCTCCAACGGCTGACCATCCTCACCACCTAATCAGACCAAGCTAGCTGCCTGGAACCCGGCCAAAATTTCAGCCCAAGAGAGCCCTCTCCTTGGAGCAGCCTCTCCGCACACAAGGGCTGCAGTGGGGAACGAGGTGATTCCAATGGGAGCGTCAGGAGACCAGAACCGGGCGTGACCAGTGAGAACCGGGCTCAAGGGCCACACCTGTGTCCATCCTGCCGGCAGCCCCAGATGGCTGGGGAACTCTCGTTGGCTCTGCCCTCCCTCTCTCTGGGGCCAGGCGGTCGTCCGAGAGGCGCATGTGGGGGCAGACTGGGCTGAGGCCTCCTGCCTGTCCTGGAATAGCCCTCCTGCTACACTGGAGAGATGCCCGCGGCCAGAGACAGCGCAGGCACCCAGCCCCTCCTGCAGAGCCGTGAGCCCATCCCAGGCTGATCTGGCCCATGGCAGCTGGGAGGCCCGGCTCTGCCCCCAGCAATCTCCCCAGGACCTTCCTGTGGGCAGCGGGTGGGGATCCGTACCTCGGCTGGGAAAATTCTACCCTGGCCATGGTGCCCAGGGCACACTCACATTGGTGGCAGGCGTTTGAAATTCATCTGCCCGGGAGGGTTCACCTCGTGTGGGGCTGCTTATCACGCATCCGGTGCCACCAGGTGAGAAACACAAACGCAGTTCACTCTGCTTTGCACTCTGTACAGCATGGAAGCCAGGTGTGGGACCAGACAGACGTGAGTCTGAGGCCCAGCAATGCCTCTTCTTAGCTGTGTGACCCCAGCAAGTTACTTAACCTCTCCGAGCAGCAGCTTCCTCATCTGTAAAATGGCGACTGTCAGAGAACGTACCTCTAGGATTTGGAAAGTGAAATCGGCTCGTGCTTCTAAAGCCGGGCACAGGGTGGACACTCAAACGTCTCCTCGGAAAGAAGCAGCAGTAGCTGCTGTCATTGATATTATTTCTCAGCTCGGAGTATAGAAAATGAGGCGCTGTCCCAGACGCCCAGGTGGGGACAGCAGCCTCAGAGCCCCAAGCCAGGACCGAACGGTGGAATTTGCGCACGAGGCCTGACCCAGGCTTTCCCCGTCTTTGCAACCTGGAGCCCACCCTCTCCCACACCCGAGAGACAGAAACGGAGAATGAGTCCATACCGGGTGTGTTTCCACTTGCTCTCAAAGGAACAGCAGGCCAAGCTCTGCTGGGCCGCCCATTTGCTTTTGTCAGCATTGCTGCTCTATAAGGCTGTTGTCACTGGACGAAGGATCGCGGTAACCCTGCTGGTTTCCAGGGCTTGCGGGGGAGATAACACCCGACTTCCGCTCTGCTTCTCCCGCTTCCAAGAGGGCTGTTTCCTTCTGTCCTTCCTTCATCCTTTTCTTCTCCAAGAGGTCCCAGGTGGTAAACGGGTGGGTGGATAGACATCACAGTACAGGTGGAAGCAGGAACCGGTTGCTGTGAGAGATAGAACCGTCCTTCTAGTTTCACCTTCTTTTCCTATGTGAGCCTTTGCCCGGCAGAATTAGGTATGAGAAAACCACTCCCACCCACCACATACACGCACCCCGATTTAAAAAAAATTTTTAACATCTTAATTGAGATATAATTTACTTACAATAAGCTGTACCCACTTAAGGTGTACAATTCAATGAGTTTCAGCAGATGAATACGCCTGTGAAACTACCAGCACAATCAAGATAAAACCAAATCTATTTAATTGGCTATGGGTGGCCCATTTGTATTATTCACGGCATTTTTCTTGGCAGATGGCAGGAACTCAACTCACGCTACCTATAGGCAAAGAAAGGGGACTACTGATTTGTGTAACTGGGACATTCAGGAATGTATCAGCTTCAGGTGTGACTGGATTCAGAAGTTCAAGTGACATCGTGAGTGTCCCTTTGCTCACTCGCTGTGTCTCTAAGAAATTCTCTCCCTGTGGCTGACAAGATGACGGCTGAAAGCCCCAGAATAACATACTATCTCTTTATCAGTGCCAAGGGAAAGAAATGGTCTTCTCTGATAGCCCTAAGAACTCTGATACAGCACCTCTGGGTCGCGTGCCCATCCCCGGATGGGGTAGAATCAGCACCACTGATGCGCTGTGAAGGTTCAGTGATGACATGTTTGTAGCTTGAAACTGGCCGTGGTGGGAGCACAGGCAGACCTCAGAGATATTGCGGGTTCGGTTCCAGACCGCTGCAATAAAGCAAATATCACACTAAAGCGGGTCACATGATTTTTCGGTTTCCCAGTGCATATAAAAATCATGTTTACACATAATTTTTATATAATTATGTAGTCTATTATAGACTACATAATTATGTAGTCTATTACGTGTGCAATAGCATTATGTCTTTAAAAACAATGTACAGGGCTTCCCTGGTGGCGCAGTGGTTGAGCGTCCGCCTGCCGATGCAGGGGACGCGGGTTCGCGCCCCGGTCCGGGAGGATCCCACAGGCCGCGGAGCGGCTGGGCCCGTGAGCCGTGGACGCTGGGCCTGCGCGTCCGGAGCCTGTGCTCCGCCACGGGAGAGGCCGCAGCAGTGAGGGGCCCGCGTACCGCAAAAAAGAAAAAAAAAAATGTACAAAGCTTAATTTCAAAATATTTTATTCCCCAAAAATGTTAACCATCTTCTGACAATGCCAGGTTGCCACAAAACTTCAGTTTGTAAAAAAAACACGGTATCTGTGGAGCACAATGAAACGAGGTGTGCCTGTATTGACACCATGGAAATCGGCAAACGCTAGAAATCAGGGCTTCCCCACTCCACCCGCCAGAGCCGGCTGTTGAACAGAAACACACCACGAGTCGGCCTACCTAAACCAATGAAACAGGTTCTCCTGAGGAAAGACACATTCTGTTACCGAAAGAGGGGAACTAGAGGGGGGTCAGACAGAAAGAACGGAAGAACTCCACTCTGTTCATGCAGAGCTGCCTAGAGCAGATTTCAGAAAGGAATCTTCCAGGGTTTCCTCCCACCCAAAACCCTCATGAGGACACTGACCAGGCCAAGACTGGACCCGCCACAGAAACAGTCCAGCCGACGTGCAGGAGACGCGTCCAGGCTCTGCTCCCCAGCCTCCACCTCCCCCCACCACTGCCAGCCACGGAAAATTCAGGAACTTTCTGAGCCCGCCACTTTCTGCAAAGCCATACCAGCAAGCAGACCCATGATTTTCAGCTTGTTCAGCTATTTTAAAACAACTCTTTCAAAGCAGCCCAGAAATGGGGGCTGTGGCTTGATTTGAGGTTAAACAAATAAGTGCCATTTATCCGGCGACACTCTAGGAATGAGAGATTTCTTAAGGCAAATTCCCCAGCTATGTGCTCCAGAAAAACTGCTGCCCCAAATTGCTGGGTTCTAGTCCACTGTTCTCCATTTCTGAAGATATTTGGGTTGCTTTCGGCTGCGCTCTGCACAGAGCATTTGGACTGAGGGTGGGGTTGGCAGCCGGGCACACAGCCTCTAGGCTGTGTCAGCCTCCCACCCAGTGCCCACAGGACCCTGGAGCTCCAGGGTATTTCTTGGCCCGCTGGCAGATGGCTCCCCTCCAGCCAAGGGAGCCAGGCCAGACTGCTGGCTATTTGAAGCAGACTGCTTTTCTTCCCATGTTTTGAGGGTAGGCAAGAATGAGAAAAAGGAAGAAGAGAAAAAAATAAAAAACCAACAACCACATTCTCAGACAAATAAAACTCAGCTCTACCAGACAGGAAAGCTGAGCTTCTCAGCACATAGGGTACAGGATCAACTCAACAGAGAAATTTTCCTTTTCTCTCTGAGAGAGATCAGTCTTTGGGCCCCTTCTGGAAATCTGGGCCAAGGGTTTTCAGCTCTCCCTACTCTACGCACGAAGTCCCCGGCAGCAGAATCAATGGTGCAGCATCAATGGCGCTCCCCAAGTATGCCATTTGCTCCCCTGCCTTTCCCAGCTGTGCCGTGTGACTAGTTTTGGCCGATGAAATTGAGCAGAAGGGATGCATGTCATTGCAGGCTGAAACAGCCAAAAGCCCAGGCCGTGATCGCTAGTCTGTCTTTCCTGGCCACTCTGACCACGGAAGCCAAGTGTTCCAGATAGAGGGGCTGGAAGATGATGGAGCTTCCGCCCGCCTGGGTCCCTGAGTGAGTCTGTGGAGCAGAGCTGCCTGCTGATCTGCTGGGATGTACAGCGTGAGCAAAACCCTTGCTGCGTTCAGCCACTGAGACCCAGGGTTGGTTTGTTATTGCAGCATTACCCGGCATGCCCTGACTGATTCAAGCTCTGGTGTACTTTGCCATGTTGTCACTGGGAGAGCCCGGCAGGCAAGAGGTGGAAAACCACGCTTCCTCCCTTTCCGGCCAACAGCCTTCACCCAAAGGATTGCTTATATTCAGGGGCCCACGGTTCCCTGTCTCACCAAAGATTTCCGCAACTTCTCTGAGGCTTGGGCCCGGGTCTGTGCCTTCCTTTGAATTTCTTTGCAGCACTTGGTTGAACACAAGCATGGAAATGGTCATCTCTCACATTCTCTCACTGAACAGGAAATGAAGCACTGTCACTGGTGATCCCCCACGAGCATGGTGGGATTGCCTTCATTCCTACGTTAAAGACGAGAACACTGACGCTCAGAGGGAGTTAATGTCCTCCTGCGGTCGCACAGCTGATTAAGGAACTTGAACCTAGGTCTGTGCCTGTCATCACAACACTGGCATGTCTCAGAATGTAGCTCACAGACTCCGAGGTGGGGCCCGGGAATCTGCGTTCTCGGAGCCCAGCGTGCTAAGCATTACACCACGGAACTGCACAGGAATCTGCATTTTCAGAGTTCCTCAGGCAAGACTGATGCTCGCTAAGTCTGAGAACCACCTGCTTCCGTCAGACAAAGCCACCACCGGAGCGGTGGGGTTCGAGGGGCGCAGCAAAGGACCACCTCTCCAACTAAAACAACGTAATGTCTCCCCTGCCAGACAGCTCGTGACATTCTCCCCAAAGAGCCCTTTCTCTGGGTTCAGATACAAGTTGTCCTAGAAACGCTTGAGGCTTTCTCGTGAATTAACTCAGATTATCCCCAGCTAGGAACAACCGTCTGTAAGACGTCACTCTGCAAGGAAAGTTTCTGCAGGGAAACAAGACCTGGCCCCGAAAGCATGCATCCAGCTGGAGGCTGCAGACGGCAATGTCCTGGACTGCAGGAAGAGGCTGAGCCTCACGGGGTTCGGGGTGGGAGGAGGGCTCCAAGGAGAAGAAAAAAATACAACTGCAGGAGGTGGTTAAACCATCACACACGAGAAAGAGTCAGAAAGAACTGGAGTAAAGTCTCAGCCTTACTATTTACTACCTGGGTGAACTTGCAAAAGTTACTTCGTCTCTCTGAGCTTCAGTTTTCTCATCTGTGAAATGGAACTACTCACAGAACCTACCCGTAGTTAGGCTGCTGTAAGAATCAAATGCATTTGCACATTCGTAACAGTTATCGTTTATCCATCCCTTACCACCTGCCAGCAGCCGTTCTAAGTGATTCACATATATTAACTCACTTAAACATCACAACTATCCCATGATGTGGTTATTGCTTTACCCATTTTATAAATGAGGCAACAGAGGCACAGAGAGGTGAGGTAACTTGCCCAGGGCTGCAGAGCTCAAAAGTGTCAGAGTGAACATCTGAACCTAATTGGTCAGACTTCAGAAGCAATGACCCTGGGACTTCCCTGGCGGTCCAGTGGTTAAGACTCTGAGCTTTCAACGCAGGGGGCGAGGGTTCAATCCCTGGTCGGGGAACTAAGATCCCAAATGCTGTGCGGTGCGGCCAGAAAAACCCCAAAGAGGCAATGACCCTAATGGCTATACTCGGGGTGTAAGTGGAAGCCTTATCTCAAAGGGAAGGATGCCGCTGGAGGAGGGCTGGAGTGGAGTGTGTTGAAGGCTGGAGTCCCTGTCGTCCATGTCCAAATGCAGTCTGAATGGCAGCCATGATTATCGACACAAATCATGATTATCGACTCTTGCTCTGCCTCCAAACCAGGCAGTGTCCTGGGAACAATGTTTTGGTTGTTGTCTTATCTCTTTTGCCTTTTTAGTGCATCCCCTTAAATAAACTGCAGGGTTGCAAGTAGAAAAGGGAAGCAGCATCTCTTGAGCAGTTACTACAGGCAAGAGTCCATGTCAGGCGAATCCATGTGTCTCATTGGGCCTCACAATTTCATGAAACAGATACTACTGTCTCCATTTTCCGGATGAGGAAAGTGGGCCTAGAGAGGTTAAATGACTTGCAGCAAATCAGTAGCACGGTGCTGCTTCAAGCCCTTGTCTGTTGAATCCAGAGCCACTTCTGAGACGTGACGGCAAGCCAGGGCTTTTAGATCCAAGCCCCGAAGATGAAGTTCCCTGTTCCTCATCCACTCCTCCATGTGCTGAGTGTTTCTGAATGGCTGCTCTATGCCAGGCACCGGCTTAGTGACCGTGGCAACCCGGCTTCGGCTTCATTCTATTCAGCGGGGATGCAGGTCTATCTTAATAGTATATTTGGAGAGATTTCTATTTCTATTTCCCGGGATCCGTGAGGGCCGACCATCAGCCCAGGGGCTGCTTCGCGGGGCTAGGGGGACTCAGCCTCCTCCTGGGAGAATCCAGGCTCTGGGTGTTTCAGGAAATGTCTGACCTGCCAGGTTTCCGTGTGACTGATCAGTTAGAACTGAGGAAGGGGGGCTGGCGGCCGGGAGGGGAGGTTTCCCGTCAGCCCAGCTTTTGTCTCTCACATGAGCCCGAGACAGACAAACCACAACCACAGACTCGACCAGCTGTGGAAGCATCGAACAGGAAACCCAGAACATCTGGTGCTCTACTTCCTCTGAAGGCTGTGCAAGTCTGTGTGTGTGTGTGTGTGTGTGTGTGTGTGTGTCCCTGCCTGTGTGCACGTCTGTTTTCTCTCCCTCTGTTTTTTAGTGGGATGGGGACGCAGACAGGGTAGGAAACCACAGGCCTTGGGGTGACAAGGGAGCCTGACACCCTCTCCCCAACGCTTACGGTGCCCCACCCCTCCTCAGACAGTGACCCAGGATCTGACCCACCCTCACAGGCCACCCTCCAACACTTAGCTTCAAGTCACCACACACTTCAAGAAAAGGATTTTTTTTTTCCTTTTGGATTTGGGTGGTTTTAGTGGAACTTGTTTGGGGATGAGGTGGGAGGGCTCTGCTTTAATCTAATTTGGCCTCAGCACACAGACTCACAAAAAGCAGCGTCTGGACGAAGGCTGTTTTTAAAACAATTTGAGGAGAATCTGTGGATGACCCCTGAGGTTGTGTGCCGGTCAGGGGGCTGTTTTCCCACTAGTCGTGCTGTCCTCTGTGTAAGGCCTGAGAAAGACAGGCACTGAGAGGGGAAGAAATGCAAGGAAGTGGAAAGAATATCCCCCCCACCCCCCAACCACGGCACGAAGTTTAACTCTCACGTCTGTCATCTTGAGGAGGTAGGATTATGCTCATTTTTACAAATCATGAAGTTGAGGTGCAAATGGAGTTCATAACTCACCCAAGATCATTCAGCAAGTAAGGAGCAGGGCCAAACGTCAAGATCAAACCTGACTCCTGGCTGCACCGTATCTCCTAGATCTCGCTTTATTCTTTCAATGAACAGTAATCATGCCCCGCACACAAATGGTGTTCAATGAATGTGTCTTGAATGAATCAATGAAATGAGCTGTCACGGATGGCAGGGGCTGGCCTCATCACTGTGTCCCCAGGGCTCAGCACCAGTGGGCGCTTCCTAAGTTCCAGAACAGTGACACTTCATTTACCTGGAGGTCATTTACTTAGCCAGGTCAACTGCTTGGATCCTGACTAAAAGTCTGAAAGAAGGTAGAAGGAACCACAAGCTGTCCACAGAAGTCGCAAATCCTTAAAAGTTCAAATTCTTGGGTCGGAGACCTTCTCAGGCCCTCAGTCGGAGTCTGGTTACCCTTACTTTACAACTCGTGCTAAAAAGTTTGCTTGCTGACCTTACAAGCGTTGGCTGAAAAGCTTCCTGCTAGAGGAAGCTTGCTGGCAACACAATCTGGGAATTCAACTAGCATTTTCAGACTAGTAGGTGGCATTATGGGTGGAACAACGCACCAGGAGAGGTAACAGGCGAGACAAACTGCCCGATTCTCGGCTATCTGCTAGCTTTGAGAAAGCCAGTTGGAACTATAGCATCTCTGACGATTCCTCTGGCCAAAATTAAAGGAACAGCAGCGAGAGCACGCAGACCTCAACTGTGCTCGCTCACGACTTGGTGTTTAAGAGCTACACTTCGCCAACCTGAGATGACACACGTGCAGTGTCCGACGCCGTGCTCCTTTTCGTACCTGCTGCTCGGCAGAGCCCACTTCTGAGCTGGGGCTGACGTCATGCAAGCGCCGCGGAGCATGACGTCATCCGAGTGCGCCTCCCACGGTGCCGAGGTCCCCGGGCTCCTACTAAGGTGTTGCTGTGGAGACGGGGCGTCGAGCCCCACCCCCGAGACGGGAATGGAGGAGAGATGGTCATCTGACGTTGGTGAGGTTTCGAAAGCGCGCGGGAGGCGCTGTGGGGCGCTCTCTGCGCGGGTTCTCCTGGCGAGTCAGATACCTTCCCGCAGTTCTGCCCGGCAATTTCCGGGAACGCCCCGCGCCCCCCCCAGGTTAGAGCCCCAAATTCAATTTGAGGGGCTTCTTGCCTTACGGTAGTAAATTTCGGATGTACCTCTTTGTCCAAGTAAAGTACAAATTCAAACTGCCCTAGACCCTATTCTGCGTGGGGCAGGAGGCCCCGTTAAGGCTTAAGTTTATCACTTAAACAGCGTAGGGATGGGAAGAAGAGTCTGGACCAGAAGCCTTAGTCCTAGGGGTAACCTAACCTTTTTTTAAAATAAATTTATTTATTTATTTACTTATTTTTTGCTGCGTTGGTTCTTCGTTGCTGCACGTGGGCTTTCTCTAGTTGTGACGAGAGGGGGCTACTCATTGCGGTGGCTTCTCTTGTTGTGGAGCACGGGCTCTAGGTGCGCGGGCTTCAGTAGTTGTGGCTCGCAGGCTCAGTAGTTGTGGTGCTTGGGCTCAGTAGTTGTGGCTCGCGGGCCCAGTAGTTGTGGTGCACGGGCTTAGTTGCTCTGCGGCATGTGGGATCTTCCCGGATCAGGGCTCGAACCCATGTACCCTGCATTGGCAGGCGGATTCTTAACCACTGCACCACCAGGGAAGCCCCAACCTAAACTGTTTGAGTCTCAATTTCTTCTCCGTGAGATCTTTCCCATAAGCATATAAATATATTATTTCTTCCTTCCTAAGAAATCCTTTCCTTGACTCCATTTCTCCCTCCAGCTCACACCTCATCTCTCTCTCCTTTCTCTGAATATCAGAGCTCCTTGAAAGAGTACCTATAGTCACGGTCTCCAGCTCTCCCCAGTCTTTGTCGACCCCTCTTCCTGCATACTCAGTTTCTTCCCTATCTTCTTCTCACCTGCTCTGTCAGCAACGTTTGAAAGAGTTGATCACCTCTCCTCTGAGAAACACTTTCTTCACTTGCCTTGCAGGACTGCACACTCTTGGTTTTCTTCCTTACACTTCTCAGTCTCAAGTTCTGGTTCCTCCTCCTTCCCCTGACCTTTCAATGTAACTGTACCCCTAGGACTGGCTCCTTGGATTTCTTTCTCTTTTCACTTAATATATCTTGGTGACCTCATGTGGTTTCGTGACTTTAAAGACCATCTATATGCTGATGAGAGCCTCTCCCCTGAATCTCAATACCTGAGTTTACAACTACCTATTTGGCATCAAAACTTGGATGCCTAGTCAGCTGCTCAAACTCATCACGTCCGAACGGAATGCCTGAGCTTCTCCGCCAAAAGATGCTTCACCCGTGCTCTGCCTTATCTCAGAGAATGGAACCTCTGTCCTTTTAGCTTCTCAGGCTCCAAACCTTGTGTTCTTCATCCCGCATCCAATCTGTCAGCAAATCCTATTGGCTTTTTCTTTAAAATATACCCAGAATCCTACCTCCAACGACACCACCTTAGACCCAGCCCCTCATCTCTCATGGGTTATTGTAAATGGGTTGTTGTAATTGCCTCCAAACGGTTCTCCCAGATTCTACCTTTACCCCTCTCTTCCTCAGTCGATGTTCACATAATGACAGCCTGAGTAATTCTGTTAAAAGTCATATCATGTGGTTCCTTCTGAGCAAAACCTTCCAAAGACTCCCCTCTCACTCAAGTAGAAGGCAAAGTTCAATCATGGCCAGAAATGTCCTCCACCACCCGGCTCCTGGAAGCTTGCTGAGCCACCTCTCCTAACTTCAACTCCCTCACTGCCTTTACTGCAGCCACGTAGGTCATTTTGCCAGGCTTCCTTATGCCTCCAGGACACTGGACTTGCTTTTACTTCTGCATGGAGCTTGTCCTCAAATAGCCCCAAGGCTCCCTCTCTCAATGTAGACTCAGACATTCTTTGCTCGGAAAGGCCTTCTCTAACCTCTGATTTTAAGTTACACATCTGACTCCGTAATCCCACATTCCCATCGGGCTTCATGGCATTTATCACCTCCTAATACACCATGAAACTTACTTCTTTATCTTATGTGACATCCCTCTCCATATGAAGGCAATGAGTTTGTTTTGTCATGGCTGCATCCCAAGTTCCTAGACAGAGGCCAACAAGTGATAGGTGCTCAAAAAGCATCTGCTGGGTGAATGGATGCATTTCAAGATCAGATGGTTCAGTACTGGTTTCAAGCGAGAGCTTTAGGAGCTTGTGTTCCAGTCCTCCTTTGCCACTTAGCTGCTTTGAGGCCTTTAGGAAGTTTAATTGAATCTCAGTTTCCTCATTTTTAAAAATTAATTTGTTTATTTGTTTATTTGTTTTTTTGTTTGTTTTTGGCTGCATTGGGTCTTCGGTGCTGCGTGCAGGCTTTTCTCTAGTTGTGGAGAGCGGGGGTTACTCTTTCTTGCGGTGTGTGGGCTTCTCATTGCGGTGGCTTCTCTTGTTGCAGAGCACGGGCTCGAGGCTCACGGGCTTCAGTAGTTGTGGCTTGCGGGCTCTAGAGCGCAGGCTCAGTAGTTGTGGCGCACGGGCTTAGTTGCTCGTGGCACGTGGGATCTTCCCGGACCAGGGCTTGAACCCGTGTCCCCTGCATTGGCAGGCGGATTCTTAACCACTGTGCCAACAGGGAAGTCCTCAATTTCCTCATTTTTAATGTCAGTGAAATAATACTTCTTTCGTTCAACAATATGGACCCCCCCCGCATGTGACCAACAAGCACTGTGCTAGTTGCTGGAGACTCTACAGAGAACCTAAATGCACATTTCCTCACTGCTCTGGAGTCTAGAGCCTGAGGAGGGGTTACAGACAATATCCCTGTAGTCCTCCAAATAAGTGACTATTTGCAAACTGTGATAAGTGTGACGGAGGAAAAGCAATATAGTGCTGAAGGGGGAGGGGTGGGGAGAATCTCTCTGGGGGAGTGACTTCTTAACTGTATTAGTCTGCTTGGGCTGCCGCAACAAATACCACAGGTCAGGTGGCTTAAAAACAACAGACGTTTATTTTCTCACAGTTCTGGAGGCTGGAAGTCCGAGATCAAGGTGCTGGCAGGGTTGGTTCCTCCTGAGGCCTCTCTCCTTGGCTCGCAGGAGGCTGCCTTCTCCCCGCGTCCTCACATGGTCTTTCCTCTAGTGCACTTGCAACGCTGGTGTCTCTTCAGATGGTTCTAATCTCTTCTTATAAAGACTCCAGCCAGATCGGCTTTGGGCCCACACTAATGGCCTCATTTTAACATACTTACCTCATTAGAGGCTCTATCTCCAAATGCAGTGACATTCTGAGGTCCTGGAGTTAGAACTTCAACATGTGATGGGGCGGGGGGCACCGTTCAGCTCACGGCATTAATTAAGATCCAAAGGATGTTGGGCTTCCCTGGTGGCGCAGTGGTTAAGAATCCTCCTGCCAATGCAGAGGACACGACTTCAAGCCCTGGTCCAGGAAGATCCCACATGCCACGGAGCAACTAAGCCCGTGTGCCACAACTACTGAGCCCGCGCTCTAGAACCCGAGAGCCACAACTACTGAAGCCCGTGCAACTAGAGCCCGTGCTCTGCAACAAGAGAAGCCACCGCAATGAGAAGCCCGTGCACTGCAAAGAAGAGCAGCCCCCGCTCACCGCAACTAGAGAAAGCCCGCATGCGGCAGTAAAGACCCAACGCAGCCAAAAATAAAATGAATAAATTTAAAAAAAAAAAAAAGGATGCATAGGAAGGAGAGATGGGACAAGGGGAACCCCAGTGAGAAGGAAGAATGTGCACAGAAATCCCATGCCTGGAAGGAGGTGACAGCTTGGAAGAAATGACAGGCCCATGTGGCTTGAGCTCGGGGTGAGGGGTCTTGGTAGGAGGTAGGCTGGGGTTTGGGGGGAGCAGCCCACACAGGGCCCTGGAGGCCACCTAGGCCTGTGGTTGGTGATGTGATAGGCGTCGTCCTGTGAAAAGAGTCCTCTGACCACGGCGGGTGGAGGGAGGCTGTCCCCAGCTCCAGGGCTGTGGTGTGCCGAGGACTACCTGATACATTACACAGTGAGTGTCTCACTCACGGGCTCAGTAAAGGGTTAACTGTGAGTGTGTTTGATAATGCCCCCCCGACACAGTAGATGGGGAGACTGATGAAAAAGAGACCAGGCAGGGGCTTAATAAACTGAAGTGATAAACACACAAGCACAGTAAGGAGAAGCCTCCAGAAGGACAGAATCTCCACCTTTGGGGGCTCTGGATATAATACAGCTTAGACAGATGTGATTTATGATTAAAACTGAGAGTTTTAGATGACACGAACACAGAAGGGAAAAGGTGTAGGTAGAGCAGTTGAATGCTTACCCCCTATGTCTGTCTCCTGGAAGCCAAAATACAGTGGAAATGATTTGTTTCAGGCCCAGCTAAAATCTTCCCTTAGGTTTTACCTTGGGGGAATGGATACACAGCAGGTAGTCCTAAAAGACTTGGAGGGAAGAAGGGGTGGTCATCTCCCATAGGCTCTCAGTAATGATGGGGGGGTGGGCGGTGTTCTCATTTCATTCCTAGAATTCGTATCAGGAAGTGAAACCCAGTGTCACTTCCCTCCCACCTTCAACTTGAGTGGTGAGTCTGCCCTCTGATGACTTAAGGCAGCAAAGACTCATTGCCTCTTTGCATTGGAGGGAACCAAGATGAGCACTTCATCCCAGTGGCGAAAGAGCAATAACTATCCACTTTGATACTCCGGACGGAGGGCCATCTGCCAGTGACTGGGAATCTGCAGGGCAGCCCATCCTAATTTGGGGCAGGATGAACTGTTAGAATCTGCTTTGTAATATTAGGCCACATCTATCTCTTGTAAGTCTTGGCCTGGCCTTGAGGAGCTACACAGACCATGATCCCTCCTCTTTATAGTGTCAAGTATTTGACAATAGCTGTATGGTCCCCTTCTGAGGCCTCCAAGACTTCTGTTCCCAAACCGAACACCTCCCTCCCCCCAAAAGTGTTCTTTTCTTAACAGTAATTTTATGAATATCCTCGTACATAAATCTTAACATAACTGTCTTTGGATACATTTCTGTAAGCGAAACTACTGGGGCAAATGGTACGTTTTATAGCTTTTGCTCTGTGTTTCCAGATTACCCTCCAGAAAGGGTGATTTTGTTTGTACGCTCTTACAAAAGAGCCTATTTCCCCACACCCTCGCCAACAAACTGGGGAATTTTCATCCTTTTAATCATTGCCCATCTGATAGGGGAAAGTGATTATCTCATGGTTGCTTTAATTTGCATTTCTTTGATTACGGGTGAAGTTGGACATGTTTTCCAATCACATCCTATACTTTTGCAATCAAGTTTTGGAGCTAGACGCAGGAGCTTACATGTATTCCAGTTAAATTTTATCTTACTGGATTCCACCAATCATTCCTTCCTGCTGAGATAATTTGGATCCTGATTCTGTGATTCCAACATATTGGCCTTCCCACACAGCCTTGTGTTATTTGCATGGTTGATAAGCAGTTATCTTTGGCTTCATCCAAGTTGTTGATAGAATGTTAAAGAGTTTAGGGCCAAGGATAGAACGGCTTGGCAGGTCACTGGAGAAAGCCTTGGGAGGACACTGTCCCGTGTGCTATTAGGATTCTACCTGACCAAGCCCAGGAGCCATGGCCTGTGGGTGGAGCCCTCACCTGGGCCAGGGGCCAGGCACAGACTCCAGCCCGGACACTAATCGGCTGTGTGGTCTTGAGCAAGTGGTGTCACCTTAAAGGGAGATGTGACACATGATTATTTTCTCTTCAGGCTCTGGCGGCCTTTTTGTCACTATTTTGTCCATAAAGATTTCATGAGAACCTTTCAAACTATTGTCAGAAGTCATCACTCTGGGACTTCCCTGGAGGTCTAGTGGTGAAGACTCCATGCTTTCACTGCAGGGGCCACAGGTTCGATCCCTGGTCAGGGAACTAAGATCCTGCATGCTGCGCGGTGCAGCCAAAAAAAAAAAGGATATAGAGATACAGAGATAAAGTCATAACTCTATGGCAAAACGCTCCCCAGATTTCCCAGCCTAATGAAAGACATTCCTTCAGTTACCAATATTGACCCTTATGCGCTCGCCCTTTCTAAATGCTGGTCAACAATTCATGTGATTATCTGCTTTAGAACTTTGCCCAGGATCAACACTAAGCTCACTGGCCTTCCATTTATCCAATTCGTAATTTTTTTAAATTTGGGACATTTGCCTCCATTCTGCATGATGCCCGAAAGTACTCTGAACATCGGAAGTGTTCCGTGCTCCCTGCGGAGATAGGTCGGTTCTGCCGCCCTGGTTCAGTTTTCTTTCATATCATGAAGGAGCAAGTCACTGGGATTGTCTCCTCTGCTCCCAGCGTGGACAGAGGGTCCAGGGAATCTGAGGAGGGTTAATAAATAACTTGGACAGTATTGACAAGGAGGCAGGTAGAATGGCCCAGTTTGAGGAGAAGGAGGGTCTTTGTGAGGCTGAGCTTTGCCAACCGTTCTCGTCATTGGCTGAAGAAACAGCTCCAGCGGGCCTGGGAGAGGGGTCTCTGGTTATCCAGCGCCGGGCGTAATGAAGAAAACAGGCATCAACAGAATCGTCTCGATGACACACGATGGCACTTTTCTTTGAGTGGCTTCCATATCAAAAATCAGACAAGACTATTCTAAGGAAGGAACAGTAAACACCGCCCTGTAACAGATAAAGAAACTAAAAGAGAAATTAGGTCACTGATTTAAGTGACATAATGAGTCAGCCCTAACTCTGGCCATCTGACTTCTTATAGCCATGTCTGCGAGGTAGTTGTTGATTTTCACCTTGTAAATTTACCACTAACGTACGTAAAAATGGTCATTCCTTGCCGTGCGTTCTTGCTCAGACTAATAATAACCGTAAGAATGATAATAAGGACTGATACCCCGCGCTCCTGTAGGTGTGCCAAGCACTACCCTACGTGCTGCACGCGAGCTAACCCTTTAACCCGGACGCAGCCCTGAAGGGTCGGTGCTGTTTTCACTTGGTTTTTTCACAGATGATGAGATGGAGGCACAGAGCAGAGTTTAAGCGGCCCGCCTGAGGTCACACATCCCTGAAGGGGCACAGCTGGGCTTGGGACTCAGGCAGCCCGGCTCCCCAAGTCAGGAGAGATGAGTAAATGAGGCCGAAAATGGAATAGCTGGTGGGATTTATTTCTCCCCCAAATTATGAAGGTCTTGCCAACAGTGGTCTCAACTGCTGTGGAGGAGCAAACCGACTCTTTCACCCCCCGAACGAGCTGCGTGAAAAGGAAGGAGGAGCCACGTGGAGCCAGGAACTCGGGATGTGAATAACCTGTCGGGTGGGCGCACAGGCTCTGCGGGATCCTGGGGGGACAGCATAAAGCGACGGTGAGTGTGACCGTGACGCGGGACACACGAACACCAGGACCCAGGACCCCGACCAAGCAGGACCCGTGAGACGGGGCCTCGCCCCGCGGCCCCCCGCCTTCCAGTAACAGGATTGCGAGCGCGGTGACCACTGGCACAGGGGAAGGAAGGGCTGCAGACGCGGCCAGGCCTGGGCTCCGATCGGCGGAGTCCCAGTATTGTCTTCCAGTTGCTAGGCTACGCTGCTTTCCAGTACATGATTAGGGATATAAAAACTAAAATGTAAGGAAAGCATTTTCATACAAATAATTTCAACCGCAGCGAGGCAAACTGGCTTCTGATGAGGTTGGCAAGGGCGGGTAGTGCACTCATCCCAGCTGACGTATCGAGAGCGGCTCTCTCCAGATCCGGCTGGCAGCTTCATAATTACGGAAACGTCCGTGTTGTTTCCACTTATCCAGGGTTAGGCCTGCTGGTATCTGATTCAGTGTTTACTTCATGAATGAGGTCAGTTCCCAGCACAGCTGGGGTTTCAGCAAAGGAACCAGAGCCGCTGGTCAGCAGACAGCGTCCCCGACCACCTCTGGCCGTGGATGTCAGGGCCGCCTTCTCACGGCTCGCCCACGCTAGCCACGCTCCCTGGCGTTTTCTGGAGCTTGGCTCTCCTCCCTGCTCTGCCGGCGCTTCCCTGTAGGAGCAGACAGAACCCGAGCTGCAGCCTGAATGTGATGAGATCACGTCCAAGTTTCCCACAGCCCAGCGGTTCACTCTTCAACCTGCCCCCCGGCATTGCGACATCTCGCCCCTTCTGAGTTTCAGAACTGCCAGGAAACCGGGTCGCTTTTTAAAATTATTTATTCCAGGATGGTTCCACTTGTGTGGCGTGAGAGTGACTCAGAGTACCTTGGAAGCCACCTCCAGAGGTAACTGCGTCCCACAGGCCCGAGCATTCTCCGGGCCGGCTCCCCACACTGGTGAAAACAAGAACAAAAGCTCACAAGGGCTCAAAACACTCGTTTGCGGAGTGACATCCCCAAAGTTCGCGGAGGTGACAGGGCAACCTGCCGAGGGCAGAGAGGAGAGGCGGCGCTCCCGGCAGGGCTCAGCTCCAGATGACCGCAGCTGCAGCAGGGGTCTTCAGTGTCGCCTGCTCCCCTGCATCCCGAGCTGCGGCCTTGGGACAGTAGCAGCGACAAAGCGCGGGGTCCAAGTCTGAAGCGGCTCTGTCTCCGCTCTGGCGGGGATGGCTTTATCTCAGTGAGAGAAGGTCGTAGGAAGCTTAGGAACAGCTATTTGGTTTGGATTCCACAGTGATCACGGGAATCACATGCTGAGACAGTTTCACTCAAAATCTGTGGGCCGTGGGGGGAACCTGGAGTAGGACGCGCTTCAGGAGCGAGAGGCAAAGGCACGTTCAACGGGGGAGCTTCCTCCTTCTCACCACCGACGAGGCAGAGTGCGTGCCGCGACCCACGTTCTCACCGCCTGGCAGACCGGTGGCTGCTGACACAGATGCGCGAGAACAGCGTGGAGGAGCCACAGTCCCAGGTGTGAAGAGGTGAGCTCTCTCTTCCATTGACCTCGGCAGAGGGCGTTTTAGGATGAAGACTTCACTCGCTGTCTCATCCCAAGGGTTGGTCCAGCGGCCGCAGGAGACTTCAGAACGTCTCTGCCCACCGGAGGGTCTAAAGAGCCCGTTCGACTCGAGTCAGATTCAGATCACTTCCCTGACATGCTCCCTCAAGAGCACGACCTGTCTCGGCCCCAAGATGCTCCGTCCGCCGATTCCTGTGACCCAGACCCCCGTTTCTTGCCGTCGATTCTGCTGCCCGTTGTATCCACCGTTGTCGTGTCAACTTCTAATCTAAATGATCTTTTCCCTTGAATATGCTTCTGGAAGTTTTTGAAGATGAGGCCCTAAACAAAGTTCATTCCTTCACCCTCTCTGGCCTCATTACCTTGGCTCTCTGTTCACTTGGCTGCAGCTGCTGACACTTGAATGTACCAGACACACATGCACCTCAGGGTCTTGGCACGCGCTGCTTCCTCCGCCGGGAATACTCTCTCTGGGTTGTCCACGTGGCTCCATCAGTCCCTTCCTTTAGGTCTTCATCCACATGCCTGCTGGCCAGTGAGACCTTCCAACCGCCCTCCTCCCCAGGCCCTCCCACGTGTGTCCTCCTTCCGTACACGTTTGTCCCCGGAGCGCTTAACCCCGTCTCAGACAGCACCCACTACCTGTCTGTTCCCCACCTACCTCCCCCATTGGAATGCCAGCTCCACGCCGGCAGGGATTTTTGACTCTCTTGTCCACTGTCACAGACTCATACCTGTAACAGTGCTTGGCATATCCACCCTGAAATATTTACTGAGTGTTCCCTGCACACTAGGCAGCAGTCTAGACACTGGATGCTTTTGCAAAAGTCTGTCCAGTGATTGAGGCATTGACTCTACTTTAAGGAGCTCGGCAGGTCCTATAAGCTGAGAGAAGCTGTGTGTCTTCTGCTTCCTCGCAGGGATTTGAGGACTTGGATAAACGCTTTGCCTCCCTCCCTCTCCTTCGCAGCCCCCTTGATTCTGTACATTCTGCTTTCCCAGCAGACACAGGAAAAGGGGGCTCATTCCAGAGGAAAGGCAGACACTTCTATGATTTAGGAACACAGGTGTTAGCTCTGCCGGGGCCAACTGAGCCTGCTTTTTACGAGCTTCTGAGGAGGAAATGCATCTGACATGTTGTCACCTCCCGGTTGTTAACAGAGGGCCCTGGGACTGGTCAAGCTGTGGGCGAGGCAGCCACGTGCAGGCGGCCGGGGCCGTTACACAAGCTTTCCAGAGAGATGGGGGTGGGGGGTGAGGTTGGGGGCGATGAGCTGATGCCTCAGCCACAGCAGAGGGACGGAGGCTGCAGCTTGCAGCCAGCAGCCTGGCTGGAAAGTCTGCGTAAAGGACACCTAGAGGAAGAGGGGCCTCCGTCCCTCTCCGCCCCGCTGTAACCCTGCCTTTCTCACCCCCTCCCCACCCCAGAGGTTTGCAGCCCAGGAGGCTCACTGCATCTTGATCATTTAAAAGCTCGCTGGTTTCTCCCAACAAATCAGAACTTCTTTTCTTTCCCCCCTTTTGAAAAGCCTTTTGTGAGACTGGGAGTGACCCAAAAGTAACCTCTCTGTTCCTGTCTGAAGGGAAAATATTTCCAGATCAGAGTGATCGGTCCGCAGTGCCAAGCCCGGGCATATATGAATACTCGATTATGCCTCCTAAGCCCCCAGCCAGTCACAGTTTCAGAAACGAACCATAACCAGAGCAAAGAAATTGCGAATCAAGAGGTTTATTATTTTCCCCTATGAAGTATTTTGAAACCGAAGTTTCCACATTTTTAAGGGTTTGATGTCATAAAATTCCCATGTATGACTGCATTTTGAAAAATGGAGTCATTGTGTGTGTGTCGGAATGTGAGAGGTTTAGCGTATAGCTTAGAACCGGGAATCTGAGATGCACAGACAGGACAGGCCACTGGGCATTTGCTGTCATGAGTTCATGTGATGGTAAGACTGTTCCGGAACCGTCTGGAAGTTAAGTGTCAGTCTTCTGAAAAGAAATGGGACCTCTGAGTGCCAGCTGCTGTTATGACAAGTGCAGTGTAAGCAGGTTTCTATTTAAAACGTTCACAGCTGGTACTTGACTATTTCTTGTTTTCCAAAGGGTACCCTCTCTCCCTTGGATTTTTTTCCACGCTCGTCTGGTTTAACCCAACCCAAAGGCATGAAGAGAAGGACATTTATAAAAGGAGCAGGGAAGTTGTGGTCTTGTGCTGCCCGAACCAGGCTCAGATGAAGACAAGACAGCCCTGGAGACGGTGCTGGAGGGTGAGGGGTGGAGAGCAGCCAGAGAGGGCGAGGAAGGAGTGTTTCCCTGGCTTTGTGTGAAAGAGGAGGCAAAGGCAGACACCCAGGACTTATCCCTTCACAGCCTGTCTAGTAAGGTCCTTGGGTGCCCCCTGGGATCCAGGACGCCTAATCTAAATAAACTCCAGATCTGTCGACGGCAGTTGCCTATGGGGGGCAGGGGACACTCAAGAGAGGAAGAAGGAGAATTTAGAAGTGGGGTGAGCGGGGCTGGAAACCGGGAAATGGAGGGCTCTGCAGCACAAGCAATCGAAGGCAGAGACCAAGGATGAGCTGGGCGTCGGGCCGGGAGCCCAGAGTCTTTATTATCATTTAGGTCCCCAATCTTCCTCGCCTTAATTACGGAATGAAAAGTGGTGAGGCTCGGCTACTCAAGGACCGGGGGTTTACGGCTGTGGGGTTTGTTCCTATATTTCCCCAGTTGTGTAAGACTTCTCCCTTCTGATCTTCAGAGGGTCCTCCTCTCCGTCCTCCCACCTCCCTCCTCCCTCCTCCTACATCAGCCCTCCTCCCTCTCTTCTCCCTCCTCCCCCTCCCTCCTCCCTCCTCCCTCTCTTCTCCCTCCTCCCTCCCTTCTCCCTCCTCCCTCCTTCCTCCTCTTCTCCCTCCTCCCTCCTTTTTTCCATCTTCCTTCCTCCCTCCTCCCGCCTCCTCTCCCTCCTCTTCCTCCTGGGCACAGCCAGTCGCAAAGGGGCAGGAGTGACACCAGTGGGGACAGAGGTGTGCTGGAGCTGGACCTGCAGTAGTCAGCCCTGGAACAAGGCAGCACTTGTGTATATAGAAGCTTTTCAAGGCGGTTTCACAGATACAGGGACGTTGGAGTGAGAGGAACAGAGAAATTCCAGAGATTTTTCACGTGCAAGCGGATATTTCCTTTGAGAGTTCGTAGACTAAATACTACTCCTTGTGTCTGAGGGACGGTGTATACTGCTGACCTGGCAATGTTCTCTGCGCGGAGCAGGCACCAGGAGCCCCACGGCGGCCTGGAGGGAGATGGAGGCAGAGGAAGGTGAGGCCGCCTGAATAAATGCCTTTATGGAAGAACATCGGGGGTATTCTCCCCCCACCGGACAAGACACCCATTTCAAATATGGAGGAAGAACTTGTTGGCAGATCTTGGGAATGAAATGGGCTGGACTTCTCAAGATAAATATACCCAGGCCTCTCTATTAACCATGTTCACATATGTACATATATTTTAATCGACTTTATTTTTTAGAACAGTTTTAGATTTACAGCCAAATTGAGTGGAAAGTACGGAGAGTGCCCATCTACCCCCTGTCCCCACATGCACAGCCCCTCACTATCAACGTCCCCCACCAGCGCGGCACATCCGTCACGCTCACCAAACCTACACTGACATCACTGTTACCCAAAGTCCATACCTCACATTAGAGTTCACTCCGTGTTTTGTATATTCAAAAATTTTGACAAACGTATAATGACGTGGTAGTGTCACATGGCCTAAAAGTCCTCTGTGCTCCCCGTATCCATCCCTCCCCTGCCGCCAACCCCTGGCAAACACGGATCTTTTCACTGTCCCCATAGTTTCACCTTTTCCAGAATGTTCTATAGTCGGAATCATGCAGCCTTTTCAGATTGGCCTCTGTCACTCAGTAATGCATTTAAGGTTCCTCCATGTCTTTCATGGCTTGATGGCTCCTTTCTTTTTTGTGCTGAATAATATGCCATTGTCTGGATGTAGCCATTTTCACATATATTTAAGCAGCCAGATTTTTTAATGGGGTGACATAAGTTACTAATAAATAGTGTTAGAATAAAATCTATGATAAGATAAAGGCAACAATTGGCTTAAATGGAACAACCTCTATATCAACCCTATTAATATGAGGGCTATTATCATCCTTCTGGTTGTAATAAGTAAACTGAGGCACAGAGAGGACCTGACAGTTCAGTTAGTGTGGGGAGATCCATAAAAAGAACAGAAGAGTCTAGAATCACAGCTGTTTGCTCTAGCTCAGATCAGAGCGTAATAATACGTTAGTAGTGTGGTTTTTTAAATATAAATTTATTTATTTTTGGCTGTGTTGGGTCTTCGTTGTTGCGCGTGGGCTTTTCTCTAGTTGCGGCAAGCGGGGGCTACTCTTCGTTGCGGTGCGCGGGCTTCTCATTGCGGTGGCTTCTCTTGTTGCAAAGCACGGCCTCCAGGCGCGCAGGCTTCAGTAGTTGTGGCTCCCGGGCTCTCGAGCGCAGGCTCAGGAGTTGTGGCGCATGGGCTTAGCTGCTCCGCAGCATGTGGGATCTTCCCGGACCAGGGATTGAACCCGTGTCCCCTGCATTGGCAGGCGGATTCTTAACCACTGCGCCACCAGGGAAGCCCGTTAGTAGTGTTTTAAGTTGATAAATGAGGGGAGGGGGACGGACCCTTACTCCCAGCTCTTCAGGTTGCCGGGCAAAGGGAATTCCTTAGAGTAACACTCCTTGCCTCTCCCTCTCCCCGTACCACTTCCTCCTTTCACCCCAGGGGAGGAGGAGCCACTTTCCCAGTTGGGCAGATGGGGAAGAACTGGGCATGCTCAGAGAATCCCCCAGCTCCTCTCTGGGATAGCCTGGCTGTGGAGCACGCACTGGTCAGCTGGTCAGCTCTCAGCCAGCCTGTGTCAATCAGCAGATCCAATTCAGGAAGGCGACACCAGCAAGCCCGCTGGCCCACACACCCAAGCCATGTCCTACAAACAGGTTCCTAAAAATAATGACATAAAAATAATGACACTAGCATCCCAATCTCATTTTCTCTGACTCCTACCTCTGACTGGTTGTCCTGATTTAAGTGGGGAGGACACCCACTTCCAAACCTGTAATGTCATCATGAGTGGCTCTGACAGGCTCTCAGCACCTTATCAGCCAGATTCTTAATGGTGCCAAAGTGTCTCCACCATCACTGAATCTGGTAACTTTGAAGCTATTTTAGGCCCGAGGGACAAGATTTAGTGGACTGAAGTAGTAAATTACATTAAAAGCAATGAACTAGCCTGGAAGCAGAGCCAGCCTACTTTCAGGTAATCATTTGATCCCTTAGAGAAATCCAACTGAAAAACTAATTTTAGACCAGAAATTTAACTACTTACAGCCTATACAACAAGTCTATCTGGAAAGGTCTACATAGAACCAATTGCAAACTAAAATTTCCATGAAAGAGAACAGATATTAAGGCTACATCCAAATTTTTATCAGGAGTTGCAGAAAACTTCCCTCTTCTGCCCTAATGGTTTGTTTTTTTTTCCCCTAAATGATGTTTTATTTATTTATTTATTTATTTATTTCGGCTCCTTTGGGTCTTCGTTGCTGCGCATGGACTTTCTCCAGTTGCGGCGAGCGGGCGCTACTCTTCGTTGCGGTGCGCGGGCTTCTCATTGCGGTGGCTTCTCCTGTTGCGGAGCACAGGCTCTAGGCGCGCGGGCTTCAGTAGTTGTGGCACACGGGCTCAGCAGCTGTGGCTCACGGGCTCTAGAGCGCAGACCCAGTATTTGGGGCACACGGGCCTAATTGCTCCACAGCACGTGGGATCTTCCCAAACCAGGGCTCAAACCCATGTCTCCTGCATTGGCAGGTGGACTCCCAACCACTGCGCCACCAGGGAAGTCCCCATCCTAATGGTCTGATACACATTTTCCTGCCTTGAGCCCATCCCAGTACATCCAGGTCATTTGGTAACATCTGCGTTTCCTTGAGCCAAGGTTGAAATACCACCATGGCTTATTAATGTCGGCAGCGACAGTAAAGAGTGCAATGTTTCTGCATCTGCCTACGTAGGGACCACACAAGGACCACGATGAGCCCCTGAGAACAAAGACTAATTTACATATATGTCGTCTGTCTTGTCCACACCGCATCATTCATGAGAGCCCATTAATATTTGACAATTAGGGGAAGGAGGATGGCGATGATGATGGAAAAGGTTTTCCCGAGCTCCGCTACCATCTTGCCTGAGGTGAGCTGCTCAATGAGACAGACACTGACTCACTGTGACTAACAAGTTACCATTCCCAGCCCCCTCCTCCCTTGTCTACCTCAACTCAGGCTGCAAGAGCCAAAGGCACCTGGCCCAGTTCTACCAAAGGACACAGGCATGGATGTCTTCTGGAGGCCCTCTGCAAGAGGTTTTGCTTTCTTCTATGAGACGGATAGAACTGGTGATGCCCCTTCCCCTTCTCCCTGCCTTGACAGTGGGCATGATTCCTGGAGCTGCAGCAGCCATTCATGACCATGAGGTGACCAACAAACTCTCTAAAGCCGCTAGTAGCCTAGTGCACAAAAGCTACTCTAGCTGCCAACCTTCTCTCCACTGGGTGTAACTATGGCCATCACAGGACATCAGAAATGCCTGGAACATCATTAATCCAAAGAAGACAAGCTGCACTATTAAAATTAACTGCTGGCCTACTACCCTCAGCTAATACGAATGGAACAAGATGTTAAAACATGATTCTGTTTCGACTCTGGTGAAGGTCCTGAGGCAGTACCAGTAGGTCCCAACTGCTCTCATGTTTCAGGGAGGCACTAGACCACGTCTGCATGGCCTGCAGAGAGCTGTGACCACCCACGGCTTGGAGGTGGCAAGGCCTAGAGGGAGAGATTGGAAATTAGATGATTTCTTTTTTTTTTTTTTTTTTTTTTTTTTTTTTGCGGTACGCGGGCCTCCCTCTGTTGTGACCTCTCCCGTTGCGGAGCACAGGCTCCGGACGCGCAGGCTCAGCGGCCATGGCTCACGGGCCCAGCCGCTCCGCGGCATGTGGGATCCTCCCAGACCGGGGCGCGAACCCGGTTCCCCTGCATCGGCAGGCGGACGCGCAACCACTGCGCCACCAGGGAAGCCCTAGATGATTTCTTTAAAGAGAGTTGTTGGATGCTGTGGCCCCAAAAGTGGAAAGAGGAGGGGGCCTAGTATGGAGGACTTGGAGGAGGCCATTCACAGGGCTGACATACGTACCCAGTAGCTTGGGGGACCAGACAACTGGTGTCCGTCACGTGCCCGAGAAATCTTAACAGCAAGAAGCCCTACGTTGGGACTTTCTTGGTTGTCCAATGGTTAAGAATCCGCCTTCTAGCGCAGGGGACTCGGGTTCGATCCCTGGACGGGGAGCTAAGATCCCACATGCCTTGGGGCAATTAAGCCCGCGCGCCGCAACTACTGAGCCCGTGTGTTCAGGAGCCCGAGTGCCGCAAGTAGAGAGAAGCCCACGCGCCACAACAAAGATCCCGCGTGCCACCACTAAGACCCGACACAGACAAAGAAAGAAAGAAAGAAAGAAAGAGGCCCTAAAGTCATTACAAGGAGAGGTGGCTGCACAATTAGTGATTGAGTCTCCATCCCCCTCGAGGGAACCCCATGTGAGCCAGTACCCCAGCTCATGGGGAGTCTCCAAGAAACCCCAAAGCCCCTCACAGCTTTGAGTGGCCAAAGGATGCAATGGCTGATTACATGGGGGCCCCAATCACTTCACCCTGGAGGGGCCCAGGGAGTGGGAGGGAGGAGAGTAGACAGAAAATGTGGAGGAACCAAGTGTGAGCGTTCATTTTATGTGTCAGTTTGACTAGGCCACGGGGGGCCTAAATACTGGGCCAAGCATTATTTCTGGGTGTGTCTGTGAAGGTGTTTGTGGACGAGATTAGCACGGGAGTCCGTAGACTGACTGAAGCCGATCACCCTCCCCGCAACCCGAGAGTGGGCCTCATCCTATCCTTTGAAGGCCTGAGTAAGAAAGAAAGTTCCCTCTCTGCCTGACCGTCTTCAAGCTGGGACATCATCTGCTCCTGCCTTTGGACTTACGCTCACACTGGGACTCACGGCTTCAGCTCTCCCCAGTCTCCAGCTTGCTGTCTGCAGATCTTGGACGGCTCCACCTGCACGATCCGTGACAGTCAGTTCTTTAGGGTAAATATATATCTCTGTCTCCTATCCGTTCTCTGGAAACCCCAGCCTTAAACACAGGGGGATCTTCGAGAGGGGCACCTCTGCCATCTCCCACCGCAGGCTGCTGGCGGGGCGCGGAGTTCCGGAGCTGAGTGGGAAGAAATTTAACCTCTACACATCCATGTTGCACAGAGACCCTGTAGACTTGAAATGACCAGAAGACTTCCTGCCATCCGTCGGCTGCTGGAAGGTCACAGAGCGGCAGAGATTGCCCCGGGGAGGCGGGTGGCGGTGGCTAGAGAGAACCCAGCCCCCCACGAAGCGTGGGCCGGGCCCTGGAAACTAAAGAAGAGAGTTTCACCCTGCCGCACCCGCAAACCCCATCAGCGCCGCACCTCGTTTTCACCAACATGGTGCGCGATGCCTGCAGATGATCTGTGTTTTTAGGCGGAACCCAAACATTCCCCAGGTCCCTTCTCCCGAACACTAAACTCCTTGCTCCCTCCTTGGCAATCTGTGCAGGTTTTAGAGCACAATAACGTGTGGAATTGAGACCTTTGGTTTATGAAGAGTAAAAAGTAGCTTCAAGGAGCATAGAATTACACAGTTCCGTTTTAAATGTGCTTGAAAAGCAACTCCTTTCAAAGCCGTATCGTTTCCCGTCCTGCAAGAATCCCGCTGGAGTTGGAAGGGTGGCCTCAAATCGAGTTCCAAGCTGTGTCTCAGCCGGTGAGGGACACGGCAGACAGTGTGTTGAAAACCACCAGACCAGGAGCAGCTGATGTTTATCTGTCTCTGTCGAATTCCCAGGGATACTACGGGGGTTTCCAAGCCCACGTGGGAAGCGTCGTCAGCCTGTGCCCAGAGATGCAAACAGCGTGAGATCGGGCGGCTTCTGTGTCGTCAGCCCCGCTGCCCTCATCTCGCTTGGTGCTGGCTCTCTCCGAGTCCTCTGGGCCCCTGGGCCAAGGCAGGCTAGATCCAGCCGGATATTTATAGCGCTGCTACAGGAGGGCAGCTAGTGGGAGCAGGTGGTTTCTGATATGGGGAAAGGAAGCTATTTATCCCGGGAGTTGGATGAAAATTAGCCAGAGGGCAGGCTGCAGCCATGGCTGGTGTTCCTCGTCCTCTCAACGCTGGGGAAAGTTCTCGGGATCCTCAGGTGAAAATATCTCTCTGTCTAAGCGGCCTCACTGCCTAGACAGTTCAATTTAGCAGATGTGCTGGTGGAGCACCAGGTGCCGGGTGGGCACTGAGATGCGTAAGACAGGCCCCTCTCCTCGTTATAGTCCAGGAGGGGAGACCTCGTGAAAGCAAAGCGTGATGATGTGGTCCATCTCTGCCCGCTGAGAGCGCCACGGGAACACAGACACCAACGTGATGGAGGCTGCTGGGCCTCGGGGAATGGAGATGGAGTGGGGAGAGGGGAAGCGGTGGTCAGGGAGGACCACAAGGCCATGACTGCTAACCTGGCTCGGTGGGGTGGACAGGAGAGGTCCAGGGAGGAGGGAATAGAATTCACGGTGTGGAGGTTTTGCAGCCTGACCTGGTGCATTCTGGGAACATCCAGAAATCAGACGTGACCGGAGGGGAGAGGGGCTTCCTGAGGGATTTCGGAGAAGGCTGAACAGGTGAGCAGGGCTGGGCCAAAAAGGGTCATTGTCCAAGCCCAGGAATGCACACCAATGCCAACTTCGCCTTCAGGCAGGAGGAGCTGGCAAAGCTTTCTAAGCGAGGAAGCGATCGTTATGCCAGGGAGCAGAGTGGAAACTGTGGATCTGAGAGCAAGTTCCTCCTGTGTCTCTGGTGGCACCACGCCTGGCACAGCCGGTACGGCATAAATGCTTGTTGAAAGAGCAGGCTCACCAATCTACACCCCTGTCTGGAGGTAATGTGTGCAGACCCTCCACGAGATGAATCCAGGCAGACTTGCTGGTCGCCGATGGCGGCTGCAGGCACCGTCCCCTCCAGCCCCTTAGGCAGGTCCAGGCCTCCCCAAGATTTCTTCCCATCACACCTCTCTGCCCCGCAGTCCAGCTCTGCCCTGCCCCCGCTCGGATTCTGCCTGTTGCTTTATCTCCACCTTGGTATCCACCCTGGCACGGGTGTGGCCTCAGGCCCTCTATTTGAAACCCAAGTAATAATCATAACAACAACAAAAGACGCTTCTGTGTGCTCTGGCTGAAGGTTTGGGGAGTTGAAGCAAGTTTGCAAACGCTCACAACTTAAAACGGAGCATTAGCCTTCTGGTTGTGCTTAAGCATCCGTAAGCCATTTCTGCCTTCACCCCACTTCTTGCTTCTTCCTCTCCCTCCAGGCTTCTCCCCTTCTCTCTCTTCCCAAATGCCTGTTCTTTGATTATGCGGGATAGTTTAAGGTGTTTGGGGTTTGGTTTGGTTTCTTGGTCTCCTTTCCTGCCAACGCTGACCGGTTCACCTTTCACCCTTTAGTGGTGTACTTTCGTAAACAAAGCCCTTTTGTTCCCTGAGAAGAATGCTGGTCCCATAAGGTAAGAAAGTCATTTTTCCCATATCACAGCATGATGGAGCAGCTGTGTGATTTAGTTTATACCTGGCACCATAGGGGACGAGAAAAATAAGAACTGTCCTTGGGGCAAATGTTGAAAGAGGACAAAGATTCTTTGCTTGACCAAATTTTTTCAGACTCCTGAACCTTCTAGGCCCATCTGTGCCCTTCCTTGTAAAATCCAGTTTTAGCAAGAACCCTGCTAAGTCAGTTCAGCAAGAGCCCCCCAACCCTTGATATCTGATCAGTTTCTTGTACCCCACTAGCCCCCAGGGCTGTCTGCCCACCCTGGCCTGTTTTCAGCAAGAATCCTCTGAGGTCGGTTTAGCCAGAACTCCCCTAACCCCTGATGTTTCCTCTTAGGAATTTTCCACCCACCGACCCCACCCCTGCTCCTTGGCTGTAAATCCCCACCTGCCTGCGCTGTGTTCAGAGCTGAGACCAATCTCTCTCCCACTGCAAGACCCCACTGCCCGGGTCCCTGCCCCCGTCGCCATGGCCCCCCTTTGAATAAAGTCCGCTTTCCCGTCTTCACCAACTGTCATTGAATAATTCTTTCTTTAGAAGGAAAAAAGACTTAACCTAGAGCACTTTGACTTGGTATTTAATCACATGTTCCATGGGTGGCCACACCGTATAAAGGGTAGAAAGCAGAGGTGAAACATGCCCGTGGTGCTGGGAGCAGACGGGACAGGAAAAGCGCTCTTCCCCGTGACCTTGTATGGGAAGAAGTAACACTCCAGGGCCGCTAATTGGTTTTCAGAGATGGAGCTGATGGAGGGAAGAGGAGGGGCTCGCTGGGTCAGCTCTGGGGATGAGGAAGAGTGGGGAAGGTGGAAAGAGAAGCCGTTTGGAGGAAGGAGAAAATATAAGTTTTACAGGTATGAAGTAGGAGGAAACAGAAGCCGAGAGGCAGCCACCCGAGCTGTGAACAAGAAGTGCCCGGCAATACCAAGGCCAGGGCTAGAGAATGCTCTGGACCAGCAGGTGTGGGCCGTGCTCAGCAGAGAACGTCTCCAGGGGCAGCACCTGGTCCTCAGCCCCCAGGGGGTGTCAGATTCTCGGTGTGCCTTGTCTTAGAGGGATTGGGATACTTGCTGAAAGTTCTGGTATGTTCCCGACCCTTCGATGTTTGACTCAAACTCTTGGTTTCTTCTTGGAATGCTTCAAAGTTTTCCAATGCAAATCCAGACTTTTCCCCCCTCACTTATATATTTCTGTCCCATATCCATTTGGCTTGGTCAGGGCTTAGCAGAGGAAGTGAGGAAACACATGAGCTGGGTGCCACCGGTCCAGCCACTCTGAGCAGTGCCCCCACCCACCATGATTCAAGGTAATGAGGCCACTTTGGAGGAGCCTTAGAGACATGCACTAGGACAAGCACGCAGAGATGTGCAAAAGGCTACAATGCAAGTAAGTGTCTTTGTGATAAAGCAATGCCAATCCCACCAGAGGCAGACACAGGACCTAAGGTAGAAGAGGACAGTCAGAGAGATGCCCCAGGTCTTCAGGGCTTGCTGGGGCCTGAGGACAGGTCACAGATGAGCAGGGAAATGCAAAAACACCAGGGTAAAGGTGGCAAGTGTTTCATAAAGCAAACCTATATTTCATTTAAAGGCCATCTGGGGACTTCCCTGGCGGTCCAGTGGTTTAGACGCCATGCTTCCACTGCAGGGGGCACGGGTTCGATCCCTGGTCCGGGAACTAAGACCCCACATGCCATGTGGTGCAGCCAAAAAAAAAAAAAGGCCATCCGTTGGTCATTCATTCTAAGAGTAAACAATTCCTTGGGAAGAGCTTTCTTTTTCAAAAATGATCAGCTCAGCATCACTAATCATTAGAGAAATGCAAATCAAAACTACAATGAGCTCTCCCCTCACACCAGTTAGAACGGGCATCATCAGAAAATCTACAAACAACAAATGCTGGAGACGGTCTGGAGCAAAGGGAGCCCTCCTGCCCTGTTGGTGGTCATGTAAATTGATACAGCCACTATGGAGAACAGTATGGGGGTTCCTTAAAAAACTAAAAATAGAACTACCATATGACCCAGCAATCCCACTACTGGGCATATACCCAGAGAAAACCATAATTCAAAAAGAGTCATGTACCACAATGTTCACTGCAGCTCTATCTACAATAGCCAGGACATGGAAGCAACCTAAATGTCCATCGACAGATGAATGTATAAAGAAGATGTGGCACATAACTACCATATGACCCAGCAATCCCACTACTGGGCATATACCCAGAGAAAACCATAATTCAAAAAGAGTCATGTACCACAATGTTCACTGCAGCTCTATCTACAATAGCCAGGACATGGAAGCAACCTAAATGTCCATCGACAGATGAATGTATAAAGAAGATGTGGCACATATATACAATGGAATATTACTCGGCCATAAAAAGGAACGAAACTGAGTTATTTGTAATGAGGTGGATGGACCTAGAGTCTGTCTTACAGAGTGAAGTAAGTCAGAAGGAGAAAACAAATACCGCATGCTAACACATATATATGGAATCTAAAAAAACGGTACTGATGATCCTAGGGGCAGGACAGGGATAAAGACGCAGACATAGAGAACAGACTTGAGGACACGGGGTTGGCGGGGGAAGCTGGGACGAAGTGAGAGAGAGGCATGGACATATATACACTACCAAATGTAAAATGGATGGCTAGTGGGAAGGAGCTGCATGGCACAGGGAGATCAGCTCGGTGCTTTGTGACCACCTAGAGGGGTGGGATAGGGAGGCGGGGAGGGAAGCTCAAGAGGGAGGGGATATGGGGACGTGTGTATGAACAGGGCTGATTCATTTTGTTGTACAGCAGAAACTAACACACCATTGTAAAGCAATTATACTCCAATAAAGATGAAAAAATATTTTTTTAAAGGATCAGAATAGGGACTTCCCTGGCGGTCCAGCGGTTAGGACTTGGCGCTCTCACAGCCGAGGGCACGGGTTCAATCCCTGGTCGGGGAACTAACATCCCCGCAAGCGGCGCGATGCAGCCAAATTAAAAAAAAAAAAAAAAAAAAAAAAAAAAAAAAAAAAGAGTAGTATGTGTCTGTTGCCCTTAAAGTTCTTACTTGGAAAAGCAAGAAGTCGGAAACATTAAGTCCTTCCGATTAAAAATGAAAACAATGGCTCTGGGAGGCCGTGAACTTGAGGGCACCTCTCCATCACCCAGCTTGGCACCGGCAAGCGAGGCCCTCTGCAGGGAGAGCTCCAGCAGGAAGGCCTGAGGGGAGAAACAAGTTTTGCTGACTTCTTTCTGAGAACGAGACCGAGCTTCCTTTTCTCTCCACGTCCCCAGCCCGCAACAATCACCACATGAAATCTCTGTTGTAAAAATGTCCCAGGGCAAAAGCTTGCTCAAACTAGGCTCAGGGACATGGCGTGCGTGCACAGAGGCCGGTCCCATCCAGGAAGGTGGTGGCCAGAACACAGATCCCAGGGGACCAAGGGCCAAGCTGACCTGTAGAGGCCCTGTTTGAAACCAGAGCTGCTTTTCCCATCCAGGACCCCCAGCCATCCCAGGAGTGGCCTGGGGGCTCTGCAATTAAAGTATTAGATTGTGGCGCCTCCTGGGCCATCATCCCCAAAGTTCCGGGCTCCCTGGAGCAGGTGGGTGGGGGCCAGGTGGGAAAGCCACCTGTATTATCAGCGACATGGAGCCCAGTGAGGCCAGAAACACCCATGGGTGGAAGAGGCACAGTGACACCGGCCACCTGGGGAAATAGAAACAACACAGACCCCCGGGCCAAGAACGCTGACTGCACTAGGGCCTGGCTTCTGCGGCCCGAATGCAAACTGCACCGACGGGCAGATGGGGGGTGCGGGGGGAAGGAACCACCCCGGATTGCATCCTTGTGACTTTTACACACACAGGCGCTCACGCAGGTGCGCACACACCGTTTTGTGGTACGACCCCCTCCCTTCGCTCACCTGGTGGGAGAGTTGAGATCCCTCTCCCAGGACTCCTGGGCTGGGCTCCCCCAAATAGTATTCTAAGCAGCTTTCACTCACGGGGCCCATCACGGGGAGCACCGTGACAATGGAGAGTCTGTCCTTGGACACCCTCCCCTGGCACCCCTGGCAGAGGACTGTGCCCCCCTCCCCCCCCCCGCGTGTGACTGAGCGCTTCCGTCCTGGTCTCCTTAGAACGACCAACAGCACCAAGAAGGAAAATGTCTTGGTGTAGTTTCTCGGCGTAGCAGCTGCATCCAAGATTAACAGGTCTGTAAACAGGCTCTTTGTAGAGAAAGGCTCCATTTTTTCAGATGTACTTTTTTCAGATCTCTTTACCACTGAAGATCCCATATGGGGTTGATGCTGTCCTTGGAAAAGGGGGAAATTATTTTTGAGTCATTAAATGGAATGGAAACGAAGAAGGAAACTCCGTTTGCAGTCTGTTGTTCAGTACAGAAGTTGGTTATTTGATCAAAGAGCCCTTGTCAGGTCCGCTGAGTTTTCTCTCATAAAATCATCAGGCCCCCCCAAGAGGCAACCTTGATGCCGGTGAGTAGTTTGCAAAATGGTGATTGTGAGAATCTGGAAGACACGCCCACCCACTTTCCTGAGCCTCTGAAATCTGGAAGCGAGACCAGGGGAGCAGTAAAGGAGTGTGGCGCCCTCTGGCGAGAGCGGATCAAAACATCCCTCCCGAGCGCCCGGAGTGGGCGTCCGTGGACTCGGGCCTCCGTCTCCTAACGCCCAACATCTTCCCACCTTTGTGCAAAACCCAAGATGACTAGTTTTGCATGTGGCCCTTCGGAGTCTGCATCCTCGGGCAGTGTGGAGCTGACGTGGTTCAATCTTGGAAGACCTAATTGAGATTTTGGCCAAGTGGGGAGGGAAGTGTTTATCCCAGGGGAGATACACCGACCATGGAGGGGCTGAGATCACGGAAAGCCAGATGGCTGAGGGGTCCAGGCCTCGTGGTCCCAAACGCTGACCACAAGACTCAGGCAAGGAAGCCATAACCGGCCAGCTGTCACTACTGGGGCCCCAGGGTTTTCCTCCAAGATAAGGAAGGACGGGGCAGACACCAGGAAGCCTCCAAGTTGAACCAAGCATCTCTGTCCATCTGGGATCAGAGCACTTGTCAGATATGGTTACAGAAATTCCCAGGGAAGATTCAAAACAAAAGCCACGTGCTTGTTAAAGGGTCTGTTCTCGGAACAACGCAACACCAGGGCTCGTCTTCTGGGTCAAGTGGAAAAGTTTGCGAAAGGCCAAAGAAGATGGATTCTTTGCTTTCCAGGCCCCAGTTAAAGCCTAGAGGAAGTTATAGGGAGTGAGCTCTGGACGCAGCCCCGACGCTGCAAGAGACTCTCCAGGCTCAGATTTACACGCCTGACGTTTCCAGGTCCCAGACCGAGATTCCATTCAGGGGCGGATGATTTGATTCCCGTAAATAACATATGTGGCCGCGCAGCGATGATCAGGGGATCTGGGCGTGAGCCGCGAGTCACCGGGGATCCAGCAGGAATTTCTCTCTCCGCCGTATGTGTTATTTGGAAGCTGAGCTCCTTCCAAGCATCCTGGTATCCCTTGGAGGGACTGGCCACAGACCCAGAGCCAGGCAAGAGGGGCTTCAGCGGCCCCTGACACGTGGAGCAGGCCGACGCCCACCTCCTGCCGAGGGTTTGAAGGCCCTTGAGGCTGGGCTCTAGGAAGGCCCAGAAGGGACCCTGAGAAAGAAACTCAGAAGATTCCTTCACAACATTATGGGCCCCACTAGAGACAGTCTGAAGCTTGCATGTACTCTCTGGCCTTAACATGCCAGATTTTAGATAACTTTTTTTCTGGAAGTACAAGAACGCCAATGAGCAAACTTGAAAACATCCTTGTACTTTCAGTGGAGCAGGAAAGCAAAAGCTTTCTCAGATTCAGAGCCTTGATGGTGGTGCTGGGGGGGAGTCTGCCCTCCAACAAGGGACTTGGGCTTGCGGGGAAGAGGCCTCCACACTCCCTTCCTCCCTCTGATGGGTCCATCCATTCTTTTTTTTGGGGGGGGTGGGGGCGCCGTGTGGCATGTGGGATATCTTAACTCCCCAACCAGGGATGGAACCCGTGCCCCCTGTATTGGGAGCACAGAGTCTCAACCAGTGGACCACCAGGGAAGTTCCAATCCATTCTTCGTCTTTGTGATGTCTACAGCTCTCGCCCCTATTCACTTTTTTCTTATTCTTAATTTTGTGACATATACATTTTTTATTGAGATATAATTCACACACAATACAGTTCACCCTTTTAAAGTTATACAATGCAGTGGTTTTTAGTATATTCACAGAGTTGTGTAACCATCACTACAATCCATTTCAAAACATTTTTATCACCCTAAAAGGAAACCCTGCACTCTTTAGCCATCATCCCCTATCTTCCCATCCCCTCTAGCCCTAGACAGCCACTAATCTACTCTCTGTCTCCAAGAATTTGCCTATTTTGGACATTTCATATAAACGGGATCGTACAATATTCTGCTTTTTGTATCTGGCTTCTTTAGTTAATATTTCAAGGTTCATCCACGTTGTAGCATACATCATTACTTCATTTCTTTTTAGGTATGAATAATTTTCCATTGCATGGAAATACCACATTTTATTTATCCATTCACCAATTGATGGCCGTTTGGGTTGTTTCTAATTTTTGGCTATTATGAGTAATGCTGCTATGAACATTTATGAACACAGTTTTGTTTACACATAGGTTTTCATTTCTCTTGGGTAGATACCAAAGAGTGGAATTGCTGGATTATATGGAAACTCTATGTTTAATCTTTCCAGGAACTTCAAGGCTGTTTCCACCCCTAGTCACTTTACACCTAAGAGTTGGTCAGTCAGGTCTGGCAAAACAATAACAGAATCACCGGACCTTTCCAGAAAGATTCTAAACAAGTACTAGGGTTAAATTTCAATTTTAGCTAAGAAAGTTGGCTAACCGGCTGCTTTGGTTAGATGAAATAATGGTAAGACTTTTTAAAAATCCCATTTTGTTTTAACTTTTGCTGAGAAATATGCTAATTCAATTTGGCACGTTTTAATTTCATCCCTTAGAAAGAAGGGAGCAAGGAAGGTCATCTGACTCTCCTTGTCAGCTAGGATGCACCATCTTCGAGGATCGCTCATCCATTCACTAATAGTTTTTTAAATGGAGTCTAGTTGATTTACAATGTTGTGTTAGTTTCAGGTGTACAGCAGAGTGATTCAGTTACACATATATGTATGTATTCTTTTTCAGATTCTTTTCTGCTATAAGTTATTACAAGATATTGAATATAGTTCCCTGTGCTGTACAGTAGGTCCTTGTTGCTTATCTATTTCATATATAGTCGTGTGTAGCTGTTAATCCCAAACTCCTCATCTATCCCTCCCTCCGTCCCTCACTAGCACTCATTAAGGGCCAGTTGCAAGTCAGGCCTGGGGGCTGGGTGCTCCAGATACACAGGCGAACAAAATAGACAGTGTCTTTTCCTTCCTGGGCTAAGCTGTAGTGTGGCAGAGAGAGTCAGACAAAGCAGACAAAATTATTTCTTTGAAGGTAACAGAGGAATGAGAGAAAATTACAAAGGTGTTGGGTGGCCGTGCGTAGGGGTGGGCTGCTTCAGACAGGATGGTCAGGGAATTCCCTCTGAGGAGGTAGATTAGTTTTGCTGCCATAACAAGTTACCACAAATTCAACAGTTTAAAACAATACCCATTTATTCGCTCTCAGTTCTGTAGGTCAGAAGTCTGGTTGGGCTCACCTGGGTTCTATGCTTAGGGTCTCACACGGCCAAAATCAAGGTGTTGCCTGGGCTGGGGTCTTCCCTGAAAGCTCTCAGAAAGAATCCACTTCCAAGCGCATTCCAGTTGTTCACAGAATCCAGTTTCTTGCAGCCATAGGACTCTGTCTTATTCTGTTGGAGCTGCTGTAACAGAATACCATAGACTGGGTGGCTTACACAACAAACATCTACCTCTCACAGTTCTGGAAACTGGAAAGTCCAAGATCAAGGCGCCAGCAGATTCAGGGTCTTGTGAGAGGCCACTTCCTGGTTCATAGACAGCTCTCTTCTGGCTGTGTTCTCACATGGCAGAAGGGGGCCAGGGAGCTCTCAGGGGTCTCTTTTATAAGGGCACTAATCCCATCCATGAGGGCTCCACCCTCCCGACCTAATCACCTCCCTAAGGCCCCACCTCCAAACACCACCACACTGGGGACTAGGTTTCAACACCTGAATTTGGGGGAACACAAACATTCAGTCTATAGCAAGGACTGAGATGGGAATTCCCTGGCAGTCCAATGGTTAGGACTCTGCCCTTCCACTGCAGGCACCACAGGTTCGATCCCTGGTCCGGTAACTAAGATCCCGCGAGCCCCGTGGCTCGGCCAAAACAAAACAAAAGCAAGGACTGAGGTACTATCTTCTGGCTGGTTCAGCGGAGGGTTGGTTACTCTCAGCAGCTCTGCGGCACCCACGTTCCTTCTCACGTGACCCCTCTATCTTCAAAGCAACAGTAGTATCCAGTCTTCCTCGTACCTTGCAGCCCTTGACTTCTTCTGCCACCAGCTGGAGAAAGCACTCTGCTTTTAAGGGATCGTGTCTTCCCATCTTAAGGTCGGCTGTGTCAAAGAACATCACACAACAGCAGGAGTAATGTGATGTCTCCTCATATTCACAGCTTCCAGGGTTTAGGACATAGAATGGAGAAGGGCATTTTTAAAATTCTGCCAAGAACAGAGGTTTATTTGTTTGTTTGACCTAGAGATTATTATATATTTTAAATTAATTTTTATTGGAGTATAGTTGATTTACAATGTTGTGTTAGTTTCTTCTGTACAGCAAAGTGAATCAGTTATACAACATATATCCACTCTTTTTTAGATTCTATTCCCATATAGGTCATTACAGAGTATTGAGTAGGGTTCCCTGTGCTATACAGTAGGTCCTTATTAGTTATCTATTTTATATATAGTAGTGTGTATATGTCAATCCCAATCTCCCAATTTATCCCCACCCAGTCCCCCCTGGTAACCATAAGTTTGTTTTTTACGTCTGTGGGTCTATTTGTGTTTTGTAAACAAGTTCATTTGTACCATTTTTTAGATTCCACATATAAGCAATATCATACGATATTTGTCTTTGTCTGTCTGACTTACTTCCCTCAGCATGACAATCTCTAGGTCCATCCATGTCGCTGCAGATGGCATTATTTCGTTCTTTTTTATGACTGAGTAATATTCCATTGTATGTATGTACCACATCTTCTTTATCCATTCCTCCATCGATGGACACTTAGGTTGCTGCCGTGTCCTGGCTATTGCAAATAGTGCTGCAGTGAACATGGGGGTGCAAGTATCTTTTCAAATTATGGTTTTCTCCAGATATATGCCCAGGAGTGGGATTGCAAAAGCAGAGGTTGACGCTGAGACATGGAGCAGGAGGAAGAGGTGAACATGTGGGCATTGGAGGCAGCATCCTCTCTGGGGAAGGAAGGTGCTTGGTCTGCGTGAGGGACGGAACGGCCAGCATGGGCTGCAGGAAAGCATGTGATGTGGAGCATGGCTTGAGAGGGGGTGAGCTGCAGGGCGAGACCCTCTCAACCATCAGGGTCACGGTAGATAGCCGTGGACAGTACAGAGCTGGAAGTAAACCAAGCCCAGGACACTTGGAGGAGACTGCCTTTGAAAATTAAACCCCTGAAATCGCTTTTTTTTTTAAATAGCTTGATTAAGATATAAGTTAAAACTGACACGCAATACACAGCACATAGTTAAAGTGTACAATTTGAAAACCTTTGACATACGTATACATCCATGGAAACACCTCCACAATCAAGCTAATGAACATATCCGTCATGCCGAAAAGTTTCCTCAGGCCCCTTATTAGTTCTTCCTCCTACCGCTTCTCCTCCCCCATCCCCAGGCAGCCACTGACCTGTCACTATAGATTGGCTTGCATTTTCTAGAGTTTTACATAAAAACAATCATACAGTATTTTGTGGAATGACTTGTACCCCCCTTCCCAAATTCATATGGTGAACTCCTGACCCCCACGACCTCAGGGGGACTTCCCTGGTGGTCCGGTGGTTAAGATTCCATGCTTCCACTGCAGGGGGTGCAGATTCATCCCTGGCTGGGGAACTAGGACCCCGCATGCCACACGGTGCGGCCATTAAAAAAATATATTAAAACATAAAAATTGAACAAATGTAAAATATAAAACTGGGAAATAGTGTCTTTAAGAGGTAATTAAGTTAAAATGAAGTCATTAGAGGGCCCTAATCCAATATGACTGGTGTCCTTATAAGAAGAGGAGATCAGAATACAAACACACACACAGGGATGACCATGTGAGGACACCAGAAGGAGATCCATCTATAAGCCAAGGAGAGAAGCCTGGGAAGAAACCAGACCTGCCAATGCTATGATCTCAGACTTCTAGCCTCCAGAAATGTGAGAAAGTAAATTTCTGTTGTTTAAGCCACACAATCTGTGGTACTTTGTTATGGCAGCCCTAGCAAATTAATATAAGTATGTGTGGGTTTTTTTCTTTTTTCTTTTTTCATGAGGCATAATTATTTTGAAATTCATCTATGTTTTTGCATGTATCACTAGTTCATTTTTTTAATCGTTGAGCAATATTTCATTGTACGGATATACAATTAATTTATCCACTCACCTGATGGAGGCTCAGGTTTTTTCCAGTTTTTGATTATTATAAATAATGCTGCTATGAACATTTGCTTTTGTATGGACATATATTTCCTTTTCCTTTGGATAAATTCTTAGGAGTAGAATGGCTGGGTCATAAGGCTGGTGTATGTTTTAACTCTTTTTAAAACTGCCAAACTATCTTCCAAAGTGGTTGTACTATTTTTCATTCCCACCAGAAATATATGAGAGTTCCAGTGGCTCCTCATCTCCATCACTTGGCATGGTCAGCCTTTTTAATTTTAGCCACTCTAATAGGTGTGTAGCCGTATCTCAGTGGTTTTAATTTGCAGTTCCCTAATGAGTAATGATTTTAGCATTTTCTCATATGCTTATTGACCATCCAATAAGAAAAATACAAGCTTATTAAACAAAATAAGCATTATTTATTTGTTCAAATATTTCACCCATTTTTTAATGGGTTGTTTTCTTAACTTTTGAAAGTTCTTTATATATTTTATCAGGCATATGATTTGTAAATATTTTCGACCAGTCTATGGCTTGTCTTCAGTCTCTAACAGTGTCTTTCAAAAAAATAGAACTTTTAAATTTGGATAAGCTCAATTTTTTAATTTGTTATTTTTAATTTGTTATTTTATGGATTGTGCTTTTGGTGCCATATCTAAGAAATCTTTGCCTAACCCAAGATTACAGGGTTTTCTCCTGTGTTTTCTTCTAGAAGTTTATAGTTTTAAGTTTTACATTTAAGTCTGTTTGGGGTTAATATTTTTAAATGATGCACGGTATGGATCAAGGTTCTTTTACTTTTTTTTTTTTTTTTTGGCATATGGATATCCAGTTGTTCCAGAACATTTGCTAAAATGACTGTCCTTTTTCCATTGAATTGCCTTTGAACCTTTGTTGACAATCTGTTGTCCATGTTTGTTTGGGTCTATTTCTGGGCTCTCTATTCTGCTTCACCGATCTATTTGTCTTTATGCGAATACCACACTGTCTTGATTACTGTAGCTTTACAACGCTTAAAATCAGGTGGTGTGAGACCTCCTCTTTTGCCCTTCATTTTCAAAGTTGTTTTGGCTAATCTACGTCCACTGCATTTCCATTTGAATTCTAGAATCAGTTTGTCAATTTCTACCCCAAAAAAGCCTGCTGGAACTTTGACTGAGATTGCATAAAATCTACAGGCCAATCTGAGAATTTAAAACTTGACAGTATATTTTAAATTAAGATATAATTTACATACCATAAAGTTCACCATTTTAAAGTGTACTGTTCGGTGGTTTTTAGTATGCTCACGACGTTGTGTAACCATCACCACTATCAAATTCCAGCACATTTTCATCACCCCAAAAGGAAACCCTGTACCCGTTAGCAGTTAATTCCCATCTCTCCTTCCCCCAGGCAACCACTAATCAACTTTCTGTCTCTATGAATTTGCTTCTTCTGGATATTTCATATCAATGGAATCATACAACATGTGACCTTTTGTGTCAGGCTTCTTTCACTGAGCAGATTGTTTTCCAGGCTCATCTAGGTTATAACAGACATCTTAACAATATTGATCCACAGCACCTAAATCAATGGAGAGGTAGAACAACTTGGGACAGTTTGCAGAAACCTCTTTAAAAAAAAAAAATCATTAGTTTATTATAAGAAACATGGAAATTATTTACACGATGAAAACATTTCAGAACTTCAGTGGAACGGGCACCTTCACATGATGCCATTTCAATAGTGAATCATTTCAGTCTACATGTTTTCCAAGAAGGTCATCATCTCTAAATAAGAAGTAATCCTTGTCATCTAGAACTACTTTGGGGCCTCCACATTCTAGCAGAACTTTATCTCCAACTTTAACGCTAACTGGCTGAATCTCTCCACCCTTTCCTTTAGAGCCCAATCCAACAGCTACTACTGTTGCTTGCAATACTTTCCCTCGAGATTTTTCTGGAAGCATAATGCCTCCTTTGGAGAAAACGCTCTTTAGAATGAACCCCCTGGACTCAGCTTTTGTAACATATATATCTGCTTATATATCTTACTCAAAGTAAACCATGTGATTCGTTTCCGGTTAACTGAGGGGACGTCTGGCTGGTTAAATAAAATCATTGAACTTTAGAACTGACGGGAAACTAAGAAATTGTGTAGTGAAGAGGTTGCAAACTGGTTGCCCAGAGGCCAACTTGGCAACCAGAGGTGTTTGTGTGGCCTCTACAGGATGGCCTTAATTTGTGAGCCAACATTTCAGAATTGGGGAATTTTCACAAAAAATTCTTTAAAAAATCAGACCTCTGGCAGCCCAGGGCCCGCATTTTGCCTGGAGGTGATGGGCTGGCTGAGGGGAGGAGCCTCTTTGCCAGGTGTCCTTGGTCGTTACCATCCCACAGGCCACCTGTGTGCCCAGACCTTCCCCCTTCCCTGTCAGGTTATCTACCCTGCCTGTAAAGAGTCGAATTTGTTCCTCCCCCTAATAGCCAGTCTCTCCTTTTTATAGATAAACCCCGGGGAGCTTACCCCATTTTGCAAATAGTGAGCTAGGGGCAAACCGTGGATGCTGACATTGAAGGCTGTGCCTTTTCCTGCTGTGAACATCCATCCCCTCCAGCAAGGTGATCGGCTTATCCCACTTTTAGAACATAAAGTCCTGTAGCCCGGAACCCTCTCAGTCCCAGATAAACCGGGATGGTTGGTCACCCTCCCGCTCACTTCCCATCCTTCTCTCCCAACAAAAAAACATAACACGAGGGAATTCCCTGGCGGCGCAGTGGTTAGGACTCAGTGCTTTCACTGCCCGGGTTCGATCCCTGGTCGGGGAACTAAGATCCCAAAAGCCCTGCCGTACGGCCAAAAAAATAATAATAATGACACGACGTAACACAATAAAGTGGAGGTTTTTTGACCTAAGGTTTCATCTTTCCTCCGGCCAGCTTGCTGGGCCGGACATGGTGCTCTCAGCACCGCCATCCCTGGCTGCCTCCTAGTCCAAGCGGGGTGCGGTGGTGCCGTCCTGACAACAGTGACTGGGTGGGGGGACATTCTGGGCTTCCAGGGGGCCGCGCGGCTGACACCAGGCCTGGTGATGGAGTCCACCTGGCACTGAGGGGCCTGGGTCCCAGCCGCCAGCAGCACGCTCACCCTTGCTGCCAGATGGCAGAGCGCACCCCTGTTTATGATTAGGTGGCTTTACTGCACTGGGAACCCAGCAAGCCGATGATGAAAGCTGTGAAGAGAACATTGTTATTTGACTTTTCATACTTTCCCAAGTAAATATGACACTCACTGCTGCTTGAATTACTAATGCCTTGGATGTGAGGGCCGAAATCTGTTCCCAAACAGACTCCTCTTTTTTTTCCCTCTGTCACCTAGGCGCTCGGCACTGTTGTCGAAATGTTTTCCTGGGCTCACCCGTCCTCGTAACTCGGTACATTCCCTCGGAGAGAACGTGGCGCCCGGGAAGCCCGGCTGGCCCAGCAGCCTCACCGCCCAGCCTCTCTGCTCTGGCTCCGCATCCAGCGGGCAGCTTGCCGCGGGCAGGTGACCCCACTGTCCTGTCATCAACTGCAAAAGGCAGCGGTGGAGAGGCAGACACAGCCTCTTTCCAAGGAGACACTGCTTTGCACGGGCAACTTCAGGTAGAAAGGAAAGGACCCTGCCGGACACGCGACCTCCAGGCCCCGCTCTGGGGCGCTCAACTCCTTCCTTGGGCCACCTGGGGACGCCCAGAGAAGGTTCCTGGACCCTAGGGGCTCTCGGGTCTCTGCTGTCTTTATTACTGCTTAGAAAAGCTAGTAAACAGATGGTTTGGTTTAGAGAAAATATGCAGCCAGGGTTATTAAAAAGAAAAAAAAAAGCAGAAAAATGAGGAGAGGAAAGGGAAAGGCAGGAAGGCTTGTACACAGCAGGACCGGTGACAGCTCGTAAATCCCAATGCCACTGGTTCTGCATGTGTCTCTGGCTGGGCTTACTGGGTCCTCACTGAGCCCATCTGTCCCCAAAGAAGCCCAAATAAAACCAATCGCAGGTAGAAAACGCACTCCCGCCTCACCATCCCACACGTACCCATGACACTCTGGTCAGATGGGGCCGGGGGCTCTTAGAGCCAGAGAGGTCACGTGGGCTGCCCTCTGGGGGGCTGGTCACACCGTGGCTGGTCACAGGGAAGCTGTCCCTCCGCAGCGGTGAGGGAGGATGAGCAGCCTCGGAGGTGTCCCTGAGCGAAAGGAGCTGAGACCACGGATTTCCTGCGGGAATACCGAGGACGCAGTGGGCGGACGGCTTGGTTACGTCCCCGGTGGTGACCTCAGCCGGACAAAGCTGCCAGCCCACTTGGATCCCGAGAGCCTTCCCTCAGGGAAAAGCCCAGGACATGCGGGCTCAGGATTGAACCACAGGACGGAGACTCTTAAGCAAGGAGGGGGCAGAGATGCCCCGTCCCCGCTCCAGGAACCCCCTTCCCACGCCCTCAGCATCTCCCGGAGGGTGACGTGGGGCTGCCGGGATACAGTGGGTTGGGGGAGGGGGGAGCACAGGAAAGAGGGAGGATCGGGGTGCGGCACCGTCTGCCCGTCAGCAGCGTCATATTCCAACCCAGCTCCGGGGGAGCCTTGTCCCGCATCTAAGGCAGAGAAGCCACGAGGTGCCAGAAGAAGCAAGGTGCAATTGCTACGGATCTGTAAGAAACTGAAAAGAGCAAGGCTTCTGTGCTTAGGGTCTCATACAAGGCGGGCAGAGGTTTCTCTCTCTTTTACTTCCGCTAAAGCAACATACACGGGAATAGGAAGAGGACGGGGCCTGCGAGGAGCTGGGAAGGGGGCCCCAGGCAGAGCAAACAGCAGAGACCACTCAAGGTCAGCCCAGGGCGGGGCAGAGGGCGGTCTGAGGCAAGGCTGCTCCAAGAGTGGCCCAGAGACCTGCGATGCTCAGCGAACAGCGTGCCCACCACCGACAGAATAAGTATAGAGACCGCGAGTCAGCACGCAGAGATTTCTGTATGCCTTTTGCCCCTCGCTAGGGTTGTCCTATGAAATTTTGTGAGATGCAATTTTGTGACCGTGAGTCTAACCATAAGAAAACAAGTGGGAGCTGGGATTGTGGACGCGGCTCTTATTCCCTCCATTTCTTTCCCTCACCCTGTCATGGTTGTTGGATGGCTTTTATTCTTCCATTTCTTTTCTTCACCTGCGTCATGGTTATTGGACGGCGTTTATTCCTCCATTTTCTTTCCCTCACCTGCGTCATGGTTATTGGACGGCGTTTATTCCTCCATTTCTTTCCCTCACCTGCGCCATGGTTATTGGACGGCTTTTATTCCTTCCATTTCTTTTCCTCACCTGTGTCATGGTTATTGTATTTCACAAAGGCAGCAGTCTGTGATGGCTTGGAAATGTTGAAAACTTGTCCTTCTCTGCAGATACTCACTGGCCCAAGGCCTGTGAAGCACCAAGCAAAAAGCCCCCTCCTCAGGACTTCCCTGGCGGTCCAGTGGTTAGGCCTCCGCACTTCCACTGCAGGGGGTCCGGGTTCAATCCCTGTTCGGGGATCTAAAATCCCGCAAGCTGACCCCCCGAATAAGAAAGAGAGAGAGAAAAAGAACCCCCTCCTCAATCCCGGGACAGAGAGTGAAATCCGCGCGGCACAGGGGCTACACAGGGGTACTGAGCCCAGGACTGCCAACGCCACCGAGACACTCAGGTTAGGGTAACCCCTGCCCTGCCGCGACCAGGCATACAAACAAGGGCGATCAGAGCCAGCCCTGCAGTGGCGAGGTTCACTGGGCAGCAAAGAGGATGTGGGTGCCCCCAGCGTCCTGCCACGAGACACAAGGACTTCTGGGAATGGGGGCTCTGGAGACCCACTGGGCAGGCTTTGTTGTGACCCTGCGGCCCCCTCCTTTCTCCCAGCATGCACGTCAGGTGGAGACTCGAGATCCACAGCACAAGGGAAAAGGATGCTGTGTTTTTTTCTAATATCAGACCACCTCCGCCCCATTCTCTACACGCTCTCCGTCCCTGTCCTGACACCCACATGGCCTGTGGGACAGGGAAGGTGTCTTCTCCTCCTCTGTGTTCTCTCCTCCCCGGAATGGTGGTGAGAAGGGCCACGGGAACCTCCTAGAACCTAAACCTGCTGTTGGCTTCAACCCAAGATGGAACATAGCGTACACTTCCCTCTACGTGAAGTACAAAAACAGGCAAAGCTGTGAGCCTCTGGGATCATGGTCACCCTGGGGGTATAGTGACGAGGGGACAGGGGACCTGGGGGGGCTGCTCTTGTTGGGGCGCTGGTGAAAGGGAGAGTTCACTTTGCGGGGAACAAAAGTTGTACCGTTATAACTTGTCCACTTTCCTCGTGCACGTTATGCTTCAATAAAACGTTGGAAGAACCTCTCGTTTCCTACCATAATGGCGAAAACAAAATAAAACATCGGGGCAGAGGCTTGCTGGATTCTCTTCCTGTTGTGTGAAAAGCGCCGAGTCGTAGGCCCCCCCGGAAAGAACAGTTAACCCTGTAAGAGAAGCTGGGATCTGTTTTTCGGGTCACAGTTTTCCCAGGTGGTCGGGGGGGTGGGGGGAGAGTTGACTCATTTTCCTTGCTCCCCTCCTGCCCTTGTCCCCTCCGCGTGGGGCTGGCCGGGGGCCAAGGGCTGGGAGATTTGGGCTGTTGCCTTGGTAATGCTTAAATATTGGCTTCAGCTTATGATGGTAAAATAAATAAGCAGAAGCCTTGGGGAGCTCTAAGTGGCCCTGGCCGGTGTTCCAGAGGCCTGTCAAAGCCCTTGCGAGGACTTGAACTTGGCTCACCAGCGGAGAAGCGTGGAGCTCTCTCCCGGGGAACGGAGCACAGGTTAGGGGCTGCGTGTGCCCCGATGCTCGGGGACCCTTCCCCCTGCTAGGTGCCCGGTCTCGAGAGACTGTCCTAAAATCCTTGCACACGGTCGTGTGGCGATACAGAGGCCAAGAACCCCAAGCCAGAGCCTCGGGAACACTTTCTCTCTGAAGGCGGGGTGGGCACAGAGGAAGTTCATGAGCTAAAATCACTGCTGAAGGTAAGATATACTCACTTGCAGAAGGTGAGGGCCAAGAAAATAAGAGTTGTTTCTAGAGCCCAGACGCCACAATGCCCTGACTCGGGGGACGGGACGGGGCGGGGCGGGGGGGTGGGGGACACCTTCAGCGCCCAGGAGCAGGGGAGCCGAGATTTGCAGCAGTGGCCGAGAAGATGACGACCCTGGTCCAGGAAGTCGAACAGAACTTCACCCGAGATAAATTCTCCATTCCAGTCCCGGCTCTGTTGCCAAGGAGCTCTTTGACTTGGAGGTGTATAACAGGTCCTTAGCAGCTCTGGGCCTCAGTTTCCCCAGCTGTGAGCCATTATTTTTACAGACGGAGGCGGGAGAGAGTGGGACTCCAGCCCCGGGAACAGTCCCTGCGGAGCTCATCCCATCACACGCTCCCCGGGCAGCTGGGGCAGACGTGCGGTGCGTATTCCAGGATTTACGATGCGGCTGCCCTCGGGGAGGTGGAAACTGTTCGCCTCGCCCATTCCGAAGCATCCAAATAATAAACCTCCACTGAAGTCTTGGCTCGTCCTGCTGTGTGTGCAGGGGAGGGAGGAGCACACAAACGTGGGCAGGGGTGGGGTGGGGACAGCTCCCTCGGCGGCGACGTGGAGGCATGGGGGCGGTGCTGGGAGGGGCCCTGAGTGTTTGACACCAGCGTGAGGTCACCTCCGTCTTGCCCCTGGGGTGTGATATGTCAGCAGGCAGCCATTGGCCCGCATGCCATGATTCACAGGGCGTGCATTCCTCGCCCTGGGCCAGGGCTGCCCTTCCCAGCCCTCTCCTTGCTCCTGCTTCCTCCCGGCTCCCTGCCAAGCCTCCAGCCTCTGGAAGCCGGGACCGAGTGGAGTGAGGCGGGGCCCCAGCAGGGCCGGTGCCCCCGGACGCACCGGGGATGCTCCTTTTGACAGGTTGGTCCTCTCCAGAGCCACGGGCTGCTCCCTGAAAATTTATTGAGCTCTCCTGCTGTCCCGTCTGCACAGTGATTGAGCCCCTTCTGTATGCAGCGTGTCAAATGCTCTAGGGGATGACTGTCCTTTGAGGGAGTGTTTTTGTTTCCTAGGGTGCCCATTACAAATGACCATAAACGGGGTGGCTTAAAACAACAGAAATTCTTTCTCTCACAGTTCAGGAGGCCGGAGGCTGGAAATCGAAGTGTTGGCAGCGCATGCACCCTCTGAAGGCCGTTGGGGAGAATCCTCTCTGGCTTCCTCCAGCTCTGGGGGCTCCAGGCCTTCCTTGGTTATGGCCACATCACTCCCCTCTCTGCCTTGTCTTCCCATGGCCTTTTCCACTCTGTGCCTGTCTCTGTGTGTCCTCCTCTCCTTTTCTTTCTTTCTTTTTTTAAATTTATTTATTTATTTATGTTATTTTGGGGCTGTGTTGGGTCTTCGTTGCTGTGCATGGGCTTTCTCTAGTCGCGGCCAGCAGGGGCTGCTCTTCGTTGCGGTGCGCGGCCTTCTCCCGGCCGTGGCTTCTCTTGTTGCGGAGCACGGGCTATAGGGTGCACGGGCTTCAGTAGCTGTGGCACGCAGGCTCAGTAGTGGTGGCGCACGGGCTTAGTTGCTCCGCGGCATGTGGGATCTTCCCGGACCAGGGCTCGAACCCGTGTCCCCTGCGTTGGCAGGCGGATTCTTAACCACTGCACCACCAGGGAAGTCCCCTCCTCTCCTTTTCTTACAAGGACACCAGTCATCAGACTTTAGGGTCCACGCTAAATCCAGGCTGATGTCATCTGGGGATCCTTAACTAACGACGTAGGCAAGGACCCTGGTTCCAAATAAGGTCATATTCGGAGGGCCTGGGTGGACATGAATTTCGAGAGCCCCCTTTTTAGTTTTTTTATTTTTTTACTTTTTGCCTACACCGTGCGGCTTGCGGGATCTTAGTTCCCCCACCAGGGATCGAACCCGGGCCCTCAGCAGTGAGAACATGGAGTCCTAACCACTGGACCACCAGGGAATTCCTGAGGGACCCCTTTTTAGAGGTGAGGAAACCGGGGCGCGGTGAAGCAAGGGGGTTGTTCCGGAGTCCCCCAGCTGGAAAGTGACGGGGCGGAGTCAGGATTCTAACTCAGGCCCCAGGGCCCCAGGACCCACTGTGATACTTCCGCCGGGGCGGAAGTATCACATGCCCGGAGCCCGGCATCTGCAAGAATTCCTACCCTGCACGTCCAGGCAGGAGGTAAAACAGGTAGGAAATCCTCAGCTTTCGGGAGCAAAACATAGTCCCATCCTCCAGTCACTCTCTAACTTCAGCTGGTGGGCAAATCCCCGAACGGAGTCTGTAAAATCCCTCTCAGAGGTTCTGACCCAGTCAGCTGGATCCGCATTGTCAACAGGACCCTAAACCCCAGATGACCGGGCGCAGGTGATACAGGCGGGTCCAAAACCACGTCCTGAGAATCCCCGAAGCATCACTGAGATCAGACCCTGGGGTTAAGATCAGCCTGTCGCAACTCAAGGCAGGAGCAGGGAGCACAGCTCAGCCAGCGGGCCCGCTCCCCCTGTCTGTGCCAGATGAGCCCAGAGGGCCGGGCCTGCCAGGGACCAGAGGGCCTCATCCCGCCACAGCCAGCTGGGGCCGAGCAGCCCAAGGAGGAGGGTTTGGCTTCAAACTCCCATTCCTGAAGGAGCTAATGCAAGCTCATTCTGGGAGAGCCCCAAGGCAGCTCTGGGCTCTGCCCAAACCCCAGCATGGAGGATTTGGAAAGGCCCAGCGAATGAGCCAAAACCCTCTTTCCCCTTTACAATTCCAGCGCCAATAGCTTTTCCCCAAGACCAGCCCTTTCACAGCGGCGTCATCTGTGCGTCCTCAGTGCCAAGCAATGATGGAAATCCGGCCTTCCAAGTCTTCTCGGCCAATTGGAGCTGCAGCCTCGTACCCCACGGAGCACAGCTCCCGTCCACCACCCAAAGTGGGGAGGAAAACAGGTACAGCTGGTGAACAAGACGTCCTTGGCATCTCACTAGAGCCCTCTGTACCAGGTCTCATGAAACGACATGAGCTCAGCTTTTGGACCAACCACCCAGGTCTCCAGGGCCACTGCAGTGGGCAGTCGCTCTGCCAGTGGCCACACCCAGAATCACCTCTGGCTTAAAACTCACTGCAAGTCCCAAACCCTCTGAGGTTTAAGAAGGGAAAGAACAGGGGAAAAGGAAGGAAAGGAGTCACACCACCCAGGCGGCCCTGTGAAATAAGGAAGCATCCCAGGATGCCCGGAGAGTAGACATCCACTGTGTTTGGGGTTCGTTTGTTTGTTTGTTTCTAACAAACATTATTTTAATTGAAGTAAAATTGGCATATAACATTACGTTACGGATGTACAACATAGTAATTCGATAGCTGTGTACACTACAAAATAATAGACCACAATAAGTCTAGTTACCGTTATTACCATACAATCACGCCCCTTCGCCCATCTCACCCACCCCTCCCCCTTCCCCTCTGGTAACCTTTTATTTTGTATTAAGACATGGACCATCTATGTTCCTTTCTTTCTTTAACTTCCTTTTTTTTTTTTTGGCCGTGCAGTGAAAGCACCGAGTCGTAACCACTGGGCCACCAGGGAATTCCCGACATGGACCATTTAAAGTAATGATGGGGGCTTCCCTGGTGGCGCAGTGGTTGGGAGTCCGCCTGCCGATTTAAAAAAATTAAAAATAAAACAAAAGTAATGAAGTTGGTGTGTCCAAACCAGGTTTCTTCCTCTTCCCCATTGCAATTTATCGTTTCATAATTTTCTTATTCCTCTCAGAACATTCAGGGTATAACATATTATCTTCTAGGTCTGGGGATGGGAAAGTGCAGGCAGGTAACATAGAGAGAGAGATCATCCTCCAGAGAGTGTCAGGCACCCAGGCCTGACCTGCATGGAACTGCAGGCGAACCCCACCTTCTGTGTCTGCCAAGAGCGGTCTGCCGGGGACCACACACCACCGGACACCTGAGGCTTGCGGCAGAAAGGACTCAACAGAGGTGGGAAGGCGCTGTGAATTCACAGCCTTAGGTTGAACGTTCTTGCAGCAATTCTTGACCATGCAGCCCACGTGGCTTCCTGAGCTGAGGTGATCATTCCAACCACAACAGCCCTTTCCTGCTCTCACTCCACCTACTTTAACTAACACTTGTTCTATGGGTCACCATCTTGCGTTTCCTTGAACGTGACTGCAATCTGGGCTCCTGTGATGATTGAGGAATAGCCTGATCTTTTTCAGGATCAGCATGTTTCTGGAGTCTCAGCTAAACCCCTATTTTCTGGCCATCGGTACAGTTCCATAAAGTGTCCCAACTCACTTTATTCATTGGCGGCATCACCGTCGGCAAGGGATAAACTGGTTTACTACGACTGGATTTGGGGCAAGCCTTGAACTCTTCGTTTGTTTGAGGAGGATGAGCTTGATCATTTGTATTCAGTGGCTCCACATTGATTTCTTTTTTAATATTTTTATTTATTTGTTTGTCTGTTTCTTTTGGCTGTGCCGGGTCTTATCTGTGGCACACGGGATCTTCGTTGTGGCACGCAAGATCATTTAGTTGCCGCATGCGGACTTCTGAGTTGCGGCACGCGGACTTCTTCTGAGTTGCGGCACGCACGCGGGATCTAGTTCCCGGACCAGGGATCGAACCCGGGCCCCCTGCATTGGGAGCGCGGAGTCTTACCCACTGGACCACCCGGGGAAGTCCCTCCACGTTGACTTCTGAAGTTGAAGAAACACCTGGTTCCCTTTGTCGCTCTTCAACAATTCCCTCACTAACTGCAACCAATGTAGGAGTCACGTTTTCTTCACCTAATGCCTCTTCAAAGAAATTCTTCTCGTAATTAGGGTATGCCATTTTTCTGGGGTTTTTAAACAATTTTTTATTGAGGTGGGATTCACATAACATAAAATGAACCACTGTAAGGTGAACAACTCAGTGGCATTTAGTACATTCACAGTGTTGTGCAAACACCACCTCTATTTGGTTCCAAAACATTTTTATCACACCAAAAGGAAACGCCCTGCCCATTAAACCACCATCGCTCCTGTTCCCCCTCCTCCCAGCCCCTGGCAACCACCAATCTGCTTTCTGTCTCTGGATTTACCTGTTCTGGACATTCCGTATAAATGGAGTCCTACAATATGAAACTAGACATCTGTTGCTCGTAGCTGCCCAGTGCCCCATTTCCCCCTCTTCTGATCGCCGCGCCCACATTTCACTTTGGGGAAGCCACCCCACCGCTCCCCTAAGTCCAGCTGGCTGCCCACCCGCTGCATGCAGGGGCGGGCGCATGACTCAAACCTGGCAAATCAGTCAGCGTGATCGGTCCAGGGATGGGCTTGTGACTCGATCTCCCCCAATGAGAGCAGCCACAGGACTTCTGGGGCAAGCGGCTTCTCTGCTTGGCTCACTGAATCAGCAGAATGGGAGACTGGGGTGCTGGCAGCCACCTTTGTCACCATGGAAGGAGTGCCCACCTGGGAAAGAAACCCACCTGAAGGAAAGCAGAGACAAAGCACTGAATCCGCGCAAAGGGCTCGTGTGTCCGAAGCAAAGAAAGCCAAACTGAGGGCAGGAGTTTGCAACAAAGCAAGGATTTTGTTGCAGCGCGCCAAGCAAGGGAATGGGAGACAAGTCTCAGATCCACTCCAACTTGGTCTCTGAGTTAGGGATTCCTAAAGGGGAAGAACAAAGGAGCTGGGGTTAATCACCTTAATCATCTGTGGTCTATGTGTCTTTGAACCCGTGGTCTGTGAACCGGGGGCATCTGTGTCAACATAATCTGTACAGGTCATCTTGACCTGGAAGATATCCCAGAACATCACATAAACTGGGATGCCTATTGGAAAGCTGTGGCTCAAGGCACATGACCTCCACTACTCCTTATTAATTAGGCAAACGTGATCAAACAGGTATGGCCTAGGACAGAGAGGAATAAGAAGACCAAGAACAGAAACAGGGGTATTATTTTAATTGTAAATTAGTCATTATAATGACGAATAAATTTTAATTATAATTATAAATTTTAAATTTTTAAATTTTAATTATAATTAAATTAAAATTTTTAATTATAATTATAATTTGAATTATAAATTATTTTAATTATAAATTAGCCGGTTTCAGCACATTGTCTGATCACCTGGGTCCAACTCTGCCTGAAGGTAGCACTATCCTCAAAACATTTCACTTTTGAAAGTCGATTGCATCCTTTTGTGATCAAGCTGATTGGAACTGGGTTTCTGTGATATGCAACTAAAAGAGACCCAAACAATACACGTGGCATTTCACTCACCTGCCTTTGCATACTCCCATCCTTTATGAAATAAAATACAACTCCTTAGCAAGGAACATACAGTCTTCCTGATGCAGCCCTGTCTCCTTCCTCCTTCATCCCTTGTAACCTCCCCCCTCGTTTAATATGCCAGCCACACAGTTCATACACACAGACACACACGCACACGCACACGCACACGCACACACACAAAATGCTTTTCCTGCCGTAGGGTCTCTGCTCTTTCTGTCTCCTCTGCCCAGAATGCTCTCATCACCCCCACCCAACTCCCAAACACTTACTCACCCCTTATCACTTGATTCAGGCATTACCTCCTCCAAAAAGCCTTCCCTGACTCAGGGCCCCACCTCTCCTCCAGCAGAAAGGCATGTCCCCCGGTCTCCACACAACCCTGCGTGTGATTCAGTCACAGATCTTGCCCACACATTGCTGTTGCACACGCACACGCACACGCACACGCACACACACAAAATGCTTTTCCTGCCGTAGGGTCTCTGCTCTTTCTGTCTCCTCTGCCCAGAATGCTCTCATCACCCCCACCCAACTCCCAAACACTTACTCACCCCTTATCACTTGATTCAGGCATTACCTCCTCCAAAAAGCCTTCCCTGACTCAGGGCCCCACCTCTCCTCCAGCAGAAAGGCATGTCCCCCGGTCTCCACACAACCCTGCGTGTGATTCAGTCACAGATCTTGCCCACACATTGCTGTTCATTATCTGCCCATGTCTGGTCTCCACCCCGCCCCCCCACCCCGCCCAAACAGGGCTCCTCCAGGGCCAAGTGTGTGCCTGGCTCTGCTGACAGTACAGTGCTTGGGCCCCAGTGAGGCTGAACTGCTTTGTTTTTTTTTTTTCCTTTATCTTGTTGGCTTAGTTGCGGCATGTGGGGTCTTCGCTGAGGCCTGCGGGATCTTTCAGTGTGGTGCAGGCTCTTCGTTGCCCCGAGGCATGTGGGATCTTAGTTCCCCGACCAGGGATCGAACCCGCATCCCCTGCATTGGAAGGCGGATTCTTCACCACTGGACCACCAGGGAAGTCCCTGAACTGCTTTAAAAGAAAGCTTATTTCCCAAGTTTTTCCCAAAGATTTAAATTATGCAGCAGCCTTCATCCAGGCAAGCGTCAGCTCTGTTCTGTCCTGTACTTAAGGATGCAATGTCTAAATAGAGACACAGACATAGAAAACAAATGTATGGATACGAAGGGGGAAGGGAGGGCGCGATGGGAGGAGTTGGGAGATTGGGACTGACACGGTACACTATTAATACTATGTATAAAATAGAGAACTGAGGGGAACATACCGTATAACACAGGGAACTCTACTTAATGCTCGGTGGTGTCCTAAATGGGAGGGAAACCCAGAAGGGAGGGGCTATATGTATATGTGTGGCGGGTTCATTTTGCTGTGCAGTAGACGCTAACACAACATGGTAAAGCAACTATATTGCAATAAAAATTAATTAATAAAAAAATAAAAATTCAGATTCTGAAAATCAAAAAAAAAAAGGATGCAATGTCTAATATTTCAGTGATTGGTCTTTGTTTTGGCTGAGATTGGACTCTGGAGCCCTCCCCTCCCTGGAGCCACACCACCGCCGCCCATGGTTGGGGGAAGGCGAGGACGGGGAGAGATGGGACCCGCTCACAGGGAGGCCTCTGACTCCTACTGTTGATGCCGGGAAGCACGGAGATCTCTCCCCCAGCCTGGGACGATCTTGATCAGGCCCTTCGATGCCACCCAAAGCCTGTCTAAGGCTTTTCGTAGCGGCCACAACCATGTCTTTAAATGTGAGAGCCCGGAGGCTGTCAGAGGGGGTCATCTGTCGTCCCCCCTTCCTCACCGATGACTGATCTGCAGACCGGCCAAGGCAATCATGTCAGGCCCTGCCTGCCTCTGGCTAGCTGGCTCCATGCACTTAAATGCAATGCCTGAGCCTCCGTGAGCAGAGAGGGGCGTCCGGAGGAGACGGTGGCAGGGTGGGGCTAGGAGCCTGCCAGGCACGCTTTTCCTTGTTTCTGGGTGTCCCAGAAGGGACCGCCCCTCTGGATGCCGCTTAAGGTGTGAACAGATGGGGTGGGGCTGAGCTGGGTACCGGGGACATTGGGAACTGGCTATCCTGAGTCAAAGGATGAAGAGCACAGATGCCTTCGCCTCAATAATAGGCAACTGTAGCTGGTTCGCAGTGGTTTCCTTCCCCCACCAGTCCCTCCAGTTACTTGTCAGGGAGTAAAAGTTGCCTCTCTGGACACTTCGTGCCTCCTGCAACTGCTGGTCTAACTTCCCTGGACCAATTGCACACCTGGGCCCTAGAATTCTAATGACCCGGCCCACCCTAGGACTTACTCAGGGAGAATGGGTCCCACTGTTCTGGCAGGTATTGGGGAACCCACTGTTGGTTTCTCTCCTGGGGTTGGCAGGTCAGGACCGGGCGGACTGGAAGCCTCATCCTCTGAGAAGCCAAGCCACTCGCCAGACACCTGCCTGCATTTGAAGCACCTGCATGGCCCTTGTACTCCCCTCCAGGGGCACTCAGTGACCCTACAAGCTCCCAACCAGACCCAGCCGCCCCGGCGGATGAGCACGGGACCCAGCTGCCAGAGTCAAGGGTTGCTTCTTAAGGATTCATTTTTCCAGGAACAGTCTATTAATGTGGGAGAAGAGGGATGTTTCATTCACTTATTCATTCATTAAACCTTCATCCAGAGCCACTATGAACCAGATGCTGTGCTAAGTAGTGTGTGGGGTGCAGAGATTTAAGGCAGGGCCCACCCTGGACCCAATAACAATAATATGAGTTAAAAATAGCTAAGTGCCCGGGAACTCCCTGGCAGTCCAGTGGTTAGGACTCTACAATTTCACTGCCAAGGGCCCGGGTTCAATCTCTGGTAGGGGAACTAAGATCCCGCAAGACGTGTAGCATGCCAAAAACAAAAAATATTTGCTAAGTGCCAGAAGAGCATAGTGACAGAGTGCTCTGGGACCTGGGAGAGAACGAGAGAGCCGGGGTCGCTCTGAGGCTCTCGTCCTCCCTGCTTTAGTTTATGTGACAAGAACTTACGGAGCCTTCGGTGCCAGGCGTTGTTCTAAGAACAAACACTAAGCCATTTCATTCTCATAAGAGCTTTGCGGGGTCGGTATTATTATAACCATATTTTATGGAAGCTGGGGGGCACAGGGCACAGAGAGGTTGAGTTGCTCAAAGTCACACAGCTGCTAAGAGGCAGAGTGCTGTTTGTACCGCCTGGCTCTGGTCCTGCTCTTAGCCAGCCCGCCAGGATCTAAATGACTCTGAGGTCAGAGGTCAGCCGAGCCGAGGACTCCACGCCGGGCTGTAGGGCTCTCAGGCTGGATGGCTCTGTCTCCGTCCACCAGCCATCAGGGGTGGACTCCAGGAGCCACATGGGTCTGTGCAGTGCAGAGCAGGAGGTGGCCTCCCGCCCCTCAGAACAAGGTTTTACACCCCCATTCAACTTGAATGAACTGTTTGTTTTTGAAGGAAAAGCGACACAGTGAAACCTGACACTGGGTAAAGGGCCTCTCCTTCTACCAGTGAGGGGGGATGGGTTCCGCCGAGAGGGAGCTCCAGGACCTTCCGCCTGGACCGCTGACCACCACGTGAACGCCAGCCAGAGAGAACATTCCGAGGCCCCGGCGGCCTCATCACCTCTCCCAGGGGTTTGGGAGGGAGCCTCAGAGGGCGGCCCGGCTGGGAGCTGGCAGCCTCCCTGGCGAGAGCTGACTCTCTCCTGGGGAAATGGACAGGTGAAATTCTAGAAGCAGGAGTAGATCATGTTCCAAATGGTCTCCGCTCTCAGAAAGGGGCACCTTCTGGACTGGGACAGCCTCACCCGGACGGAAACTCCACCAGGGCCCGACTTCTGTCTTCTTCACCAGGTCTGTCATCCCAAAGCCCCACAACCGTCCTGTAAAGGACGAGACAACCAGCTGTTTAAGTCCACAGGCCCCACCACCCGCTTGAGACAATCACTCTGCCACGGCTGCTTTCCCTTGTTCAGTATGTAAGGATGGGCTTCGCTTGTCCCAGTAAAACTTTATTTATGGACACTGACATTTGAACTTCATATTATTTTCACGTGTCATGAAATAACATTCTTCTTTTGCTTTTTTTCCCTCCTAAGCGTTTAAAAAGGTGAAAACCACCGTTAGTCTTCAGGTTGTACAAAAACAGGTTGTAGCTGGATTTGGCCAACGAGCCCTGACATGGTGGCTGCACAGCCCTTGGGATCAAACCCAAGCACGAGACTCCTTGCATTCCGCCAGTTAGGGCCCCCTGGACCCCCCGTGGACCCCGTGTAACATCTGCGGTTCTCAGTTCACACCTCTCTTGTGGGTTCTTCTGGATCATTCTTCCTCCCTTTCCTACGCTTGATTGTTTTTAAGGCCCAGTTCAAGCATCCCACTTCTGGGAAGCCTCTCTCAATACACAGTCGGGTTTAGATGCCCTTCTCTTTATCGCTTGAGCCCCAAAACTGGGCGCCGGTGTGGTTGATGTCAAGTCTGAGGACGGCGGTTTGCTCCTTGACCTCAGGCATCAGCCTGGAAGCTCCTAAGTGCAGAGCCTGGGCTTTCCATCCCCATCCCAGGGCCTCCATGGGGCTTGGAATATGGTAGGTGCTCAATAAAGGCTTGTAGGAATAATTCAGCCTTCCTCTTCCCCCTCCCCCTCTCCTTCCCCCCTCCCCCTCTCCTTCCCCCCTCCCCTTCTCCTTCCCCCCTGTGTGGTTGATGTCAAGTCTGAGGACGGCGGTTTGCTCCTTGACCTCAGGCATCAGCCTGGAAGCTCCTAAGTGCAGAGCCTGGGCTTTCCATCCCCATCCCAGGGCCTCCATGGGGCTTGGAATATGGTAGGTGCTCAATAAAGGCTTGTAGGAATAATTCAGCCTTCCTCTTCCCCCTCCCCCTCTCCTTCCCCCCTCCCCCTCTCCTTCCCCCCTCCCCCTCCCCCTCCTCTCCTTGTCCCTAAGGTTGTTGGTCGCCAGGGCCCAGGCCTGGGCTCTTCTTTTCTTCATCCACCCTCACACCTTCTGTGAGCTCACAGCACGTCGGGGCTTTAAGGCCATCAGCTTCCCACTCATGTCTCCAGGTGGATATGGGGCAGGCATCTCGAGGCTTCCATGCCCCACACCTGCTCCTCTCACAGGCTTCCCCATCTCAGGTGCCATGCCCCCAAACCCTGGGGTTGCCCCTGAGCCCTCTCTTCCTCTCACAGCCCCTGTCTAATCCATCAGAAAATCCTATTGGCCAGACTCTCAAAATACATTCACCACCTTCACTGCTCCTGCTGGCCCCAGCCACTGGCCTCTCACCTGGATGGAGGCTGAAGCCTCTTAATTGGTCTCCTCTCTCCCTGGTCTCTGCTTGACCCCGCTTCACGCAGCAGCCAGAGGGACCCTGTGACAGCTTAAGCTCTCGAGCAAGTCACGTCTCTGTTCAGAGCCCTCCCTTGGCACCCATCTCCATGGATGAGTACATGATCTCAAGAGGGGTCTGTCTGCCAGGCACCACTGAAGCGCTTCACTCATTGCCCCTCAGGAGAGCCCTGAGGTAGGGCCTGAGAAACAAAGGCCCAGGGAGGTTAAGCAGCTTGCCCAAGGCCACACAGCTAGCCATGATAGAACTCAAATTCCTGACATTGGCCTTCCTGATCACACCCCACTCTCTGAGGTCAGCTCCTCCACCACAAAGGGAACACCTTAGTCCCAGGTACCCTAGTCCCCTCCTTCTTTCTTTCTTGTAAATATTATTTTTCAAGAAGTGCTACATGTACATGGCCTCGAATTTAAAATATATACAAGGGGGGGACTTCGCTGGCCGTCCAGTGGTTAGGACTCGGTCCTTTCACTGCTGGGGCCCGGGTTCAATCCCTGGTCGGGGAACCAAGATCCCGCAAGCCATGTGGTGTGGCCAAAAAATAATAAATATATTTTTTAAACATTTTAATGTATGCAAGGGGAATACAGTAAATCTCTCTCCAACCCCTGTCCACCCACAGCCACCCACTTCTCCTCCCAGAGGCAACCTTCTGGAGTTCAGAGAAGCGCTGCCCTCGTAGGTGTCACGGGCATGGAGTCATGCTCCGCGGTCTCTGCGTTATACGTGCAAGGTCTGGGAGCGCTGGCTGCCTCTGATCAAGTCACTTGCTCTTTGAGGGCCTCAACTGCCTCATCAGCAAATCGGGGCACCAGAGAATATGTGAATACTTCTACCGCTCTGAAGGTCAGCTTCAAGTAGTAACAATGATAAAGGAGGTAATAGGCATGAAAGTGCCTTGTCAGCCGGAAACGTTGAGGCATCATGACCCCGTGGGCAGAGGAGCCATAGAAATCAGAGACCGGCCTGGGAGCGACCAGGCTAGTGTGTGCTCGGCTCAGACCGGAGGCCAGAAGGGCATTGGTTGCTTACCCCGGTATTCCAACAGCATCCCCTTCATCTGGTCCTTCATTCATCCTTCGCTCCCTGGCTGGATAAAGATGCTCTCCAGCCAGCTCATGCATCTGCCCCTCTTTGCTAAGCTCTCTTCTGAGACTGTGTTCACAGGCCAGAGCCCCGTCCACTGCCCTGAAGACCTGGGCTGCAAACCCACACGGCCTTTCCAAACTTGTGAAAGAGACAAGGGGCCTGGAGTTGAAACATCTGAGTTGGGGAGGAGGTGGCCACTTCCAACAGAGCAGCTTCTAAGACTTTGATCTTGTCAAATGTTAGCTGTATCGAGCCGTGGAGCATGTCTACGGCCCTTGGGATGCTATTATTCTCCTAAACAGGCTCTTTGCCCAGAAATCATCTTGATCCACAGCCTATCACTTTCTTTTCATAATATCACACCCTTACTCCTACTTACATCCTCCCAGACTTTCCCAACCTCTCCTTCCATCTGGGACCCTTCACATCTGCCAGATGAGGCCGGGTCTCCCCAAAATCTGTGCTACGGCCAAGCGGTCGTTTCATCTTTGCTCATAATCAGGCCCTCCAGCCTCTTCATCACTTTTATTGCCTTTTCTCCTCAAAATTCCCTCCAGAGTCACCGGTGAACTCTCCATGTGAAGACCCAAAAGAAAATTCTCCCAATAAGAAACATCCTCTTATCTCCAAGGGTGCTATTTTTGTGCAAGGACTTCTCATCAGCCTGACTGCAGACACGATTTTGGCTGGATCGAGCCTATTTGCGATACTCGTGGTATCACATGCTCTATCTGAGCGTGGGTTTTCTCCCCACTCCCAGACTGCTTTCCTGCTCTCCCTGGATCCTCTTTATCAAGCTGTAAGAGGAAACTGCTTTGTGTTATGATCTGTTTCTGCCTAAAGCACATTCAACCTGAGGAACAAAGCCGTGGGGCTCAGCAGGTAATCCTAGAGCCTGGGGCCCACGCCAGCCACCTCCGCTGGCCGTTCCAGCATCCCAGCGCCCCTGCAAATGTCCATGGAGCATCTTCCACGTGGCAGGTAACGCCGGAGGGCTTGGCCACATTATCATATTTCCTCTGAAACAACCATCCTAGGAGGTTTCCATTATAGGGAGTGGACACTAGGGTTGGACGGGTTAAGTAACAAACTTGGCCATACATTCGGGAAGCAGCAGGACTGGGATTTGAACCCAAGGCCTTACCTTTCCTGTGGAACCTGGAATGCCTCAATGGTTGTGGCCGATCAGCCGGGACACCATGGGGCTGGTACTTCTGGTAAAGAGGGACTTGTTCTCCAGACGCTGCTATACCTCCAACAGTAAACAGCCAGTGCAATTCTGGTCTCTGATCCAAGCTGAGCAAAAGATCCTCCAGTGACTACACTCGTGCATCTACTTCCCCAAGAACTGCATCACACCGTCGGTCCTTATTGAGATGAGAATGCAGGAAAACTCCAGATTTGGGGCACAGAACTTTCCTGTACTTGAGCAATCGCTGTTTTGTTCTTCTAAGTAGGACTTAACATTTACCCCTTTAATGTTAAATACATGAAGCAAACTTGGACACGAAAGTTCACAGCAGTACTATTCACAAAAGGTGGAAACCACCCACGTGTCCATAGACAGATGACTGGATGAACACAGGGTGGCACAGCCATGCAATGGAATGTCACTCGGCCATAAAAAGGAATGAAACGCTGGCACACGCCACAACCCGGGTGAACCTTGTAAACATGCTCAGTGAAAGAAATCAGACCCAAAGGGCCACATATTCTATGTCCAGAGGGAATTCCCTGGTGATCCAGTGGTTAGAACTCTGGGCTTCCACGGCAGGGGGCACAGGTTCAATCCCTGGTCGGGGAACTAAGATCCCGCAAGCCACGGGGCATGGCCAAAAAAAAATTTTTTTTAAGTTCTTTCTTTCATTAAAAAAAAAAAGAAAAGAAATGTCCAGAATTGGTAAATCCATAAAGACAGAAAGCAGACAAGTGATTTCCAGGGGCTGCAGGGAAGAAGGGGTGATGATAAAGGTCAGGAACTAAATAATGGTCATGGTTGCACAACAGGGTGAATGTGTTTAATGCCACTGAAGTATACACTTTAAAATGATTAAAATGGTAAACGTCATGTTATGTGTATTTTACCACAATAAACGAAAATTAAATGGGGCTCCAGGCTGGCGTTGCAGACCCCTCTTGGCTGACACAACAGCTCTACCATCCTTCACTGGGTAAAGTGGCTGGAAGGGAACCTGATATGATCTTGTACCGCCCATTTTCCCATTCTGCCCTCCAACATATGATGGAGGCCCAGGCGTTTTCCTTACAGCAACGAAGTGGAGTTAGCCTCGGGGGGTCTTGTCATTTGTAGACAGTATGATGTCCGAGATCTGCTTCAAAATAATACAGGATGGGGATGCGGAGGGGTGAGTGGAGATGTAGGCAAAACAAGACTGGCCATGAGTTGACCATTGCAGATGCTGGCTGACAGGTACGTACAGATGCATTATAATATTCTGTCCACTTTTGTATATGCTCACCATTTTTCATAATAAAAAATGAGAATGGCACTTTTTAAGCTTTTGCAGAAATTTTGGAAAATATAGGAAAGTTTACGGACTGCAGCAGTCATCTAGAATACCACCACCTGGAGACCATCCCTGGTGGTGTCTTTGTTCCATCCTCTCCGGGTCTTTTCCACACACATATGCAAATCATGCTCTAAGGACTATGCTTTATCACTTTGGAAGCTTATCATCAGTGGTACCTGGCTTTGGCTACTAAGTCCCTGGCATGCTGTGCTCAAAGTGATACCGTAAGTGCTATGAAAAGCAGAGCAAGGAAAGGATTTTGGAAGTGCTTGGGGTGGAAGGACGGGGTGGGCCTCCTGGAGAAGGTGGCTTTTCTCAGGACTTGAGGTGAGACAGCTGGCCATGGGTTCATTTCGGGGTGTTCCCAGCAGAGAGGTCAGCCAGAGCAAACACCCCAAGGCCAGCAAGTGCCTGGCCAATTGGAGGCACCACGAGAAGGGAAGGAGCAGGGACTAGGCCATGAGGTCAAAGAGATGAGGAGGGTGTATTTGTTTTCTGATGCTGCTGTGGCTTAAAGCCACTTAGTGGCTTAAAACATCAGTAATTTATTTTCCTGTGGTGTCCTGAGGTCAGAAGTCCAAAACAAGTCTTATGGGACTAAAATCAAAGTGTGGGGAGGGTTGGTTCCCGCCGGAGGCTCCCGGGCAGTCTGTTCCTGCATCTTCCAGCTTCCAGAGGCCGCCCGCGTTCCCTGGCTCATGGGCCCTCCACTTCTACCTCTGTGGTCACAGAGGCTTCTCCTCTTCTGGGGTCAAAGCTCCCCCTGCTTCCCTCTTATAAGGACACTTGAAACCATACTTAGGGCCCACCCAGATAATTCAGGATGATCTCCTCCTCTCAAGATCCTTAACTTGATCACATCATCAAAAGACCCTTTTCCCATGTAAGGTGACATATTCACCGGTCCCAGGGGTTAGGACACGGCCATCTTTTGGGGCGCTGTTATTCGGCCCACACAAGGGGTCTGATCAAAGAGGGTCCTGTGAACCTTGTACAAACTTCAGCTTTTTCTCTGAGTGACATGGGGGCCGCAGGAGGTTTTGAGCATGATCCGATTTACGGTTAAAAGGATCAGTGCGGCTGCTGCTTGAGAAGATTCTAGAAGGGCAAAAGGGAGACTCCATAGGGGGTTATTACGGTAATCGGGCGAGAGAGGAAGCAGGGGAGGTGGTGAGAACAGTCAAATCCGGAACATCTTCTCATGTCACGTAGAACTGAAAGGATTTCCTGACAGGTTGGATGTTGAGTGTGAGAGAAAGAGCCAGGGGCTTCCCTGGTGGCGCAGTGGTTGCGCGTCCGCCTGCCTATGCAGGGGACACGGGTTCGCGCCCCGGTCCGGGAAGATCCCACGTGCCGCGGAGCGGCTGGGCCCGTGAGCCGTGGCCGCTGGGCCTGCGCGTCCGGAGCCTGTGCTCCGCAACGGGAGAGGCCACAGCAGTGAGAGGCCCGCGTACCGCAAAAAAAAATAAATAAATAAATAAAAGAAAGAGCCAGGGATGACCCCGATGTCTTTGGCCTGGGCGACTGGAAGGATGGAGTGCAGGTCACAGGGGTCAGGAGCCGGTTGGGCTGGGGAGGGCAGAAGTGGATTTGCAGAAGTTAGATGGAGAGGCGGGTGGATGGGGGAGTCTGGAGTCAGGGGACAGTTCGGGCTGGACTGATGGCTGGGGGGCACCTGGGAGTGACCAGAAGAGCAGGGGTCCAAGGGCTGGGTGTAGGGCACACCAGCATTGCCAGCTGGCAGAGGAGGAGGCACCAGCAGGGGGGACTGAGGAGCAGCCGTCAGAGAAGCAGGAGAAAACCAGGGGAGCATCACCCGTGACCCAAGAGCCATTTCAGGGGAGCGGTGAGGGCAACAGCAGCCCAGAGCCTGAGGCTGGGAACGTTCCAGATCTCGCTCTGCACCCCAGTTCTAGAAGGGGTCCCCAGACCTTCTGCCCACCTGGGTGAAAGACGGCCCCTCAGGTTCAGTCTTTTTTTTTCTCACCGTTTTAACCATTCTAAAGTGCGTAATTCACTGGTTTTGAGCCTATTCACGATGTTGTACAACCGTCACCACTATCTGACTCCAGAACATTTTCATCACCCCAAAAAGAAACCCCACCCCCATTGGCAGTCACTTCTAATCCCCCTCCCCGCAACCCAGGCAACCACTAATCTACTTTCTGTCTCTACGAGTTTGCTTATTCAGGTCATTTGCTATCAGTGCAATCATACAACATGTGGCCTTTTGTGTCTGGCTTCTTTCACTGAGTGTCATGTTCTCAAGGTTCACTCATGTATCAGTACTTCATTGCTTTTTATGGCTGAATAGTATCCAGTACGGCTATACTACATTTTATCTGTTCCTTTGTTGATAGACATTTTGGGTTGTCTCCACTTTTTGGCTATTGTGGATAATGCTTCTATGAACATCTGTGTACAAGTTCTTTGCACAGACCTATGCTTTCAATTCTCTTGGGTGTAAACCTAGTCTTGGAATTGCTGGGTCTTGTGGTGACTCTAAGTTTTTGAGGAACTACCAGCTCATTTTGCACAGGGGCTGCACCTTTGTACAATCCCCCCGACCATGTATGAGGGCAGTCAGAGTCTTTCTGAACTGTAATGCTCATCACCCTGCTTTAATTCCTTGTGTGTGCACACATGTGTGTATGGGGTGGATGTGATCCAGTGACCCCAACCTCTTTAGACTCTGATTTTAGAGAAGCCAGTTTTATCGACCAGTCTAGAGAGTATCATGGCAACCTGCAGCTTCCGTGCTCTGGACCAAGCTCGCTGAGGGAGGGGCAGGAGGCCCCCGGGGCGGGGGGGTGGGTCCCGTGAGGCTCTCATTTCCAGAGTGGGAGAGAAAAAAGCCTCCTCGTTCATCAAAACCACAAGGGAATGTCCAGCGTAGAGAAATCTACAGACGGAAAGTAGATTGATGGTGACTTAGGGCTGGGGACAGGGGATAGGAAGATAGTCGGGGGATAACTAAACCATATATGGTTTCCTTTTAAAGTGATTTTTTTTTTTTTTTTTTTTTTTTTTTGTGGTATGCGGGCCTCCCTCTGCTGGGGCCTCTCCCG
>NW_021145453.1:65572-81855 GCF_002837175.3 Physeter macrocephalus
CCCCTGCAACGGCAGGCGGACGCGCAACCGCTGCGCCACCAGGGAAGCCCCTAAAGTGATTTTTAAAAACTAGCATTGTAGGAGGTGATAGCTTCACATATCTTTTAATATACTAAAAATGACTGCATTGTACACTTTAAGTGGGCGATCTGTATGATATGTAAATTATATCCCCCCAAACAATTGTGTAAAAAAAAACCCACAAGGGAGACTGCAGAAACTCTGGGACAGAAGCCAACGAAATAAAGTTCTCTGAAGAAAACAGCAGGAAAGCCCAGTTTTCATCTGCAAGTTTTCAGCAACATTCCTGCAGTCTCGGTCCTCGCCTTGACTTCATGTACATCTCTCAGGTTTGTGCCCAAACTTTCCCCCACGGAGGAGTCAGATCTCAGCCCATCTCAGAGGAGGTGGAGAAAAGACCCGCTCCTCTGCTCTGGGTCAATTCACGTGGTCTCAGCCGCCCCCTGGTGGACACTGGGGACTGAGCCTTAGAAAGGGGCATACGGAGGGAGCTGGCGGCTGGACCAGTCTGAAGAGCCTGGCGTACTCTTCCCAGCCCACAGGGCTACCTCTTGGTGTCTGAGTCCCTTTGCACCCAAAGAAGGTCAGTTCTAGCCCCTGTGTGACCCTTTAAAATTTTTTTAAATCCTTTTTATTATGGGCGTTTATTATAGAGAATTGCAAACTTTTTTTTTTTTTTTTTTTGTGGTGCGCGGGCCTCCCTCTGCTGTGGCCTCTCCCGTTGCGGAGCACAGGCTCCGGACGCGCAGGCCCAGCGGCCATGGCTCACGGGCCCAGCCGCTCCGCGGCACGTGGGATCCTCCCGAACCGGGGCGCGAACCCGGTTCCCCTGCATCGGCAGGCGGACGCGCAACCGCTGCGCCACCAGGGAAGCCCCAAACATTTTTTAAAATAAAGAAATAGTCTAACGAACCCATACGTAGCCACAGCTCTGCTTCAACAATCACCAACATGTGGCCAGTCTCATCCTCATTTTGTCTTGACCTCCATCCACTCCCCCCAACTGTATTATTTTAAACCAAATCCCAGAGAGCGTATTATTCCATCTGTAAATATTTCTGAATGCTTCAAAGATAGACTCTTTTTAATCTCATCACAATACTATCACACCTAAAAAAAAAAAAAGGCTTCAACATAATTAAATTACTAGTGTCATATTATCAATAGTCTCCTCAGTGCTAAAAATATTCCTTTTTTTTTTTTTAAACAGACTGTCTGAATCAGGATCCACTAAGTCTGGTTGGTCTGACATTTAAATTTCTTTTAGATAAAAAGGTTATAGGCTCCCTGCTCATCTTGCATCTCATTTGTTGAAGAAAACTGCTTTTCTATTTTTTTCCAGCTTTATTGAGGCATAACTGACAAAAAATTATGTACATTAAATGTACGACAAAAAGATTTGATATACGTATACATTGTGAAATGATTACCATAATCAAGCTAATTAACACGTCCATCACTTCACGTAGTTACGTGGCGGGGGTGGGGGCGGTGTGCGTGAGTGGTGGTGGTGAGACCACTTAAGACCTACTCTCTCAGCGTTTTTTTATTTTAACACATAATTTAGATTTGCAAGTGGCCTGGGATTGCAGCCGTGTTCACAAACAGAGGGAATGGAGCCACATGCCGACCGTGTCTGTGGTTGGAGTTACGGTTTTATTTGCTTTTCTGTCCCAGATTTCCCAGCTCTCTGTGGCTCTACTACTTTTATCATAGAAAAACGATTTTTAAGAAAGAAAATACACCTGAGACTCTGTCAGAGAAAAATGACAAATACCACACAATTGATGTCTTTCAAATGACCAGAACCTAAAATTTGTCCAAGTCCTTCTGAGATTTCCAAGCCCGTGAAGGAGGCGGTGAGAAATACAAGGGTCTCTGAGATCCTGAGTCCGGGTCTGGGCAGGTGAGGCCCCCGCTCGGTTCCCAGGTTGGCCCCAGTCTACACAGGGAGCCCTGGACCCCTCTCTCTTAACTGCCCCTCTTCCCTGAGCTCGGAGGCCCTCCTCTGTTCTCCTTCCAGAACAGTCTGCCATCCTCCAGCCCTGGCGGCCCTGTCACACAGCCTGTTTGCTGGCAGCACTCTGATATCCAAGGCAACATCGGTGATTTTAAATATTGTGACCGATTCAGATGTCACTTTGGGCCAACTTGGCCCTTTGAAATTTAGATAAACATGGCTCAGATGGCCCGATTTCACAACCTGCTCGGGTCCAGACTGAAACCCCAAATGGACACACGGACGCACAGTGTTCTCCCCTCCTCCCCCGTGGCTCCCACTCTGTTCTCCCAGCAGTGGCGGCGGTTGGGGGACCTCCATTCAGCTTGTGGTCGGCAGACCTGTGCCCTTTGCCAGTTTCCTCCAGAATCCAATCACACTTAGGATGTCCTGGGATGGGTACCTTTACTAAGATACCAATGGCCAGGTGGGTGGGGCTCCAGGGCTCCCTCATCAGAGGGCTCGGGGGTGGCTCTTTAGCTGGGCTAGAGCTGAGGGCACATTGACAAGAAAGTTTTCATCAGCCAACTGAGGACAGCACCAGAAGACAACCCAGAAAGATGTTATTAATAAACACTTCTCCGGGCTTCCCGGGTGGCACAGTGGTTAAGAATCCGCCTGCCGATGCAGGGGACAAGGGTTCGATTCCTGGTCCGGGAAGATCCCACGTGCCGCGGAGCAACTAAGCCCGTGCGCCACAACTACTGAGCCTGCGCTCTAGAGCCCACGTGCCACAACTACCAAAGCCTGCGCACGTAGAGCCCGTGCTCTGCAACAAGAGAAGCCACCGCAATGAGAAGCCCGCGCACCGCAACGAAGAGCAGCCCCCGCTCGCCGCAACTAGAGAAAGCCCGCGCGCAGCAACAAAGACCCAACACAGTCAAAAATAAATAAATTTAATTTAAAAAATAATAACATTAAAAAAATTTTTTTAAATAGATGTTTAATTTTCTTTACAAACACTTTACCTAATAGGGTTTTTTAAAGTGGAATCTAGAATTTTCCCCTAATGACCCATCAGTTACTTCACCAGTACATTATCGTTTTCTCTTAATTTCTTCCTTTCATGAGTTAACCGGTAGTCCCATCAGTTTGGGAATTTGAAACACATACTTTGCCAATTTTTTTATCCTTATTTGTGGTTGCTGGAGAAGATGGGAGTGGATAAATCCCCTCCAAGTGCTGGCACTCAGCGTCCCCCAAAAACCAGGTGGCAGGGCCCTTCCTGGGCTTCCTGCCCCTTGAGGGAGGGTCCCAAGGGAGGACCTGTCTGTATACCCAGCCCTAGCAGTCCGCCTTAGTGGGGTGGGCTGTCCAGGGCTGGTGTGGGCTTTCCAGAGGGGAAGGGGTTGTCTCCTTCCACCTCTGGGGATGTGTCCTGGGAGAGCCCAAGGGGCATGGGGTAGGGGGAGATAGAGGACCAGGGGTAGGGTCTCCATCCCAGGTAGATTTGGTTATGGGTGTGTGAAAGGGTTTAGAGCACAATCCTGCAAGCATCCGCCAGTCCTGTCCTGGGGATGGCGACCCCAGGACCCGAGAAGAGGAAGCTGGGAGAAAACTCAGCATGGCCACCTTTGGGACCTTGATCAGTACGTCATAAACCGCGGGCAAAGCAAGCTGCAGGCAGCTGCAGGGGCGAGTGTGACCAAGAGACGCCCAGAGCGGCCGCTCCCGACGCGGCCACCAGGGGGCGCAGCGGCGCCAGCAGGAACTCGGGGAACCGACGATTGCCTCCCGCCGCTGCTGTCCAGCTGTCAACCCCGGGCCATCCACCCGTGTCACCTCGGTAATCTTCGCCGACGCCCACGGGAGGTGCCATCGCCATGTTACAGACAGCCACAGACTTGGCAAGTTTCCCCGCTGAAAAGTGGTGAAGCAGGACTGGAGCCCAGACGCCGTCTGCCCACAGGTGGGAGACCGCCCAGCCCTTGTGTTTTATTTTGGCTCCTGCTGCTGCTGTTGTTGGGCGCGCGGCATGTGGGCTCTTAGTTCCCCGACCAGGGATCGAAGCCGCGCCCCCTGCAGTAGACGCGCGGAGTGTTAACCACTGGACCGCCACGGAAGTCCCCACCCAGCCCCTGCTTTACGGTCACCGTTGGCGCCTCAAGTGTCCCCTCCAAGGCTGATGAGGCCTGGGGAGATGAGGTGACCTGGGCAGGCCTGGATGTGGGACAACGGCGGTCCTTCGCCTCTCTGGACAGCCTCTCCTGGGGGCCCTTCTCCTGTGAGCCCCAGCTTTCCTTCCACTCCCAGCTCAGGGGCTGATGTCCAGGGTGAGGGGTTTGTGGCTCAGCGAATAATTTTTTAACGGACTTTATGTTTTAGAACAGGTTTAGGTTCACAGCAAAATTGAGGGGAAAGTGCAGAGATTTCCCGTTTACCCCCTGCCCCCTCATACTCACAGCCTCCTCCGCTACCACCATCCACCACCAAGTGGTACTGCGGCCACAGTCAATGAACCTACGTTGACGCATCACCACCCGAAGTTCACACTTGACTGTGCGGTTCATTCTTGGTGTTGTACATTCTATGGGTTTTGAGGAATGTATAAGGACAGGTACCCATCACTGGAGTGTCATACAGAGCAGTTTCACTGCCTAAAAATCCTCTGTGCTCCTCCTGTTAATCCCTCTCTCCCCCCATCCCCTGGCAACCACTGATCCTTTACCGTCTCCACAGTTTTGCCTTTTTCCAGAAAGTCATATATGAAGTTGGAATCATAAAGTATGTAGCCTTTTCAGATTGGCTTCTGTCACTTACTAACATACATTTAAGTTTCCCATAGTCTTGGGACTTCCCTGGTGGCGCAGGGGTTAAGAATCCACCTGCCAGTGCAGGGGACACGGGTTCAATCCCCAGTCGGGGAAGATCCCCCATGCCGCGGAGCAGCTAAGCCCGTGCACCACAACTGCTGAGCCCGTGTGCCACAACTACTGAAGCCCACGTGCCTAGAGCCCGTGCTCCGCAACAGGAGAAGCCACCACAGTGAGAAGCCCCGCACACCTCAACGAAGAGTAGCCCCTGCTCTCCACAGCTAGAGAAAGCCCGCGTGCAGCAACAAAGACCCAACGCAGCCAAAGATAAATTTTTAAAAATACATTTTAAAAAAGTATGATGTTAGCTGTAGTGTTTTTTTTTGTAGATTTTTTTATGAAGTTGAAGAAGTTCGCCTCTTCCTAGTTTGCTGAGAGTTTTAGTCATGAATGAGTGTTGGATTTTGTCAAATGCTTTTTCGGCATCTATTGAGATGATCATGTGATTTTTCTTCTTTAGGCTGTTGATGTGATAGAGTACATTCACTGATACTTGAATGTAGAATCAGCCTTACATAGCTGGCATAAATCCCACTTGGTCATGGTGTTGAGTGAATAATTTTATGCACTAGCCCTGTGACGGGCTATGCATCCCAAGTGCTACCACACCGCCCACCCCAACAAAGTTGACGCGTGAGATTGCAATGCTCGTCCTGACTCATGCCTTTGATTTGGAGAACTCCCTCCTTCCCTCAGTTTCCAACTTTTTAGAGCAAGTAGATATGGCCGGGAGCCCACAGTCTTGACACTTTCCTCCTCTCTCCTCTGCTATCTCAGGGCTCTGCCCACTTGAACTGGAAGACACCCCAAACCTTAGGCAACAGATCAGGGGCCTAGCAGGTCTGGATCGCCCTTCTGTTGACCCTACATCCCCTACACGGTGAAACACAGGCTCCGTGGCCGAGCCCCTAGGCCCACACAATGTCCCCAGCTGGCCTTTTCAGCCTTGCTTCCTCTTACCTCCCCACTCCAGGTCCCGGCCCCTTAAACTCTGGCTACGACAGACGATAAATCAACGGGTGGTGCATTCATCCTGCACATAATTACCAAGAGCCCCTTTATGCCAGGCCCTAAGCTTGGTTCTGCAATACAAGGCAAACTAGACCCAGTCCCTGCTCTCAGGAGCCTTCAGTGCAGTGGGAAAGAGATGCGAGTAAACCAACCCCTGTAACACAGCTGGGGAGTCAGTGGCAGAACAAGGGTGACACAGGGGTCTTTGGAAGCTCTGCAGTCTCCAGCCTCTCTGTTCCTTCTCTTCTACTCACCTTCTAAAATGTTCTTCCTGGGGAATTCCCTGGCGGTCCAGTGGTTAGGACTCGGCGCTTTCACTGCTGTAGCCGGGTTCAGCCCCTGTTGGGGAACTAAAATCCCACGAGCCACAGCCAAAAAAAAAAAAAAGTTCTTCCTGCTTCTTGGTGCAGCAAACTCCTATTCATCCTGCAAAACCCAGCTCAAATGTTTTCTCTTTCATGAATCGTTTCTTGGTTGTCCTTTCTGCTCAGGCAGACTTAATTGCCCCTTTGTCTTTGCTTTTATAGCATTTGATGCATGCTCCAAGGCCCACCTTTGGTTCACGCTACACTGGATATTCCTGACCCCAAGTACAACTCCCTAGGAGAGTGCAGTGCTGGTCCCTATGTGGCCACCATGTCACACCAGGCAGCCTGGGCTTCTGCTTTCAGCTCCAACTGCATCCCCCCAATTCTCCCTCTGGTGCCAGCATGAGACCTTCCCCAGTCCCCCTCCTTTCTGCTGCAAGCACTTTAATCTCCAGCCTTCTCCCAAGACTAGAGTAGCATCATTTAAAGCATCCTTGAAAGCGCGCAGTGGCACTGGGCATTGGGAGCCCGGACAGGGCCACCCTGTACGGTCGGGCGGGATGTGCACATCGCACATCAAAGGGGGTACCATTCACATCACGGGCACGCTGGACATGATAGACTTGTATGTTTAGTGCACCAGTTTCCTGACAATCAAGGGTCTTGAGGAAAGGATGCCTTTTACGAATTTTCACAGGCAACGGCCCTGGGTCTGAGGTAGCCGAGGCTGGAGGAAGCCAGCGGCCTCGGGTGCTGAACGACACTGAGGACGCTGGGCCCAGGGAAGTCGAGGGAAGGAGGGGGAGGGGAGAGCATGACTCCAGACGCAGACGCAGCCCTGGGCTTCCCCCTGTTCTGGACTTTCTGCTCCTGGTGGCTCCCGCTGGGCCAGGTACGAGTGGCTACTGATTAACGGAGGCCTCCAGGCAGCTGTGTGCGGCTTTTAACATGAGCTGTGGGCGTGTAAACTTTTCAAAGTCAAGTGTGGGTGAAGAGGCATCTAGCATGGAGATGGAGAACAAGGCTGTGGGTGTGGTGAGCAACGGGTTCAGCCCCAGCTGTGCGTGACCTTGGACCAGTCATCTCACTTCTCAGCCTCCACATCTGTGGGTCTGGGGCAGCGAGGCTACCCACCCACCCCACGGGCCTTTTGCGGAGTAGAAATAGGACTTTGCATGTAAGTCGCTTAGCACATAAACCCGGATACGGGTGACCATCAGGGAATAAAATAGCAGTGGGAGGGAGGCCCAGCGGTAGGCACCGGACTCTGGGACCTTTAGGAGACCACAGACCTGTTTTCATTACTTTACAAAATCGGAAGAAAAAAAGTGAATATATTAGTAACGAACGTATAGCGGCAAACCCAGCCTGAATTATGTCTGTCTTTATACCAATGCACTTATAAAACATATCTTAAAAATTTTTTAATGAAGGAAGGGACCCAGGAAAGCAGAAGTTCTCAGGGCCCGTGGAAGTCACAGCACAGCCCTGAGCCCTGCAGTGTGTGAATGTTCCGGACGCCCGCTCTTCGGAGATGTCAGTCCACTTTGCAAATAACAACGAAGCTCTGGACACAGTGGAGGACAAATTCTAGGCAGATGCTCTTGGGGCCCCCCCACCATGCCCACAGCCCCACTGTCGTCCTGGGGGAGAGTGGAAGACAGACCGCACATCTGTACCTTCGAGGCCTTGACAGTGGGTGACAGAAAGTATTGATCCAGTGATTTGATTCTGGGTTTCCCTGGCGATGATCAGGTTCAGATTCTCATTGGAGAAAGAGAAACAGGAAAACACTGGCACCAGAGACTCAAACAAACCGCTCTGATCCAGGAGGGCTGGCGGCAGCCAGAGCTTATAAATTACTGTGGCGTGGCCCCAGCCCTGGAGCCAGCGCGTACAGGCTGCCCCGCCTGGGCCTCGGCTGGCACCCGTGGCATCAGCGAGCTGTTATTTGCTGCTAGAGAAGGAGGGAGTGGTAGAAGGCAGCTCGGGTGACTTTCATGGGTGCACTTGCTCTGGTCCCACAGGTAGGCAGCTCCCAGCCGGCCAGCGTGGGAAAGGTCACGGGGCTAATGTTACTTGCCTTTTGAACGAGTGTCCCTCAGAGCCCCGCAGCCTGGGACCCGAATGTGTTCATTATGAAATGTGTTTTAACAACCCATGCTGCTTTCTTCTGGGGCGAAAGGATGCGAGAGGAGGGGTGCACGTGGGCAGACTCTTAAGAGCCGTTGGGCTTAGAAGCTGTGGCTGTGGGCAGGGACAAGGGGTCGCCCCCCTCGGGGGGTCTCAGGGAGCCCGTTGTCCCGTGGGCACTGTCCATGACCACTGTCCCTTCTCACGGGGCCTGGCTGTGACCTGCCAAGCTGTCAACATCTTGCCATCACTCCCGCTTACACACACCAAAAGGAAGCAACAGGCCAACCTGCCTGTCACCATCCAGGTTAGACTCAGTGTCTCCCTGTACAGAGAGAGGATGCTCTCTGGGGCCACTTCCGGGTCTGACCTCTGATTCCCAGCCTGACTAAGCATCCCTCTCCTGACTAGGGTACTTTAGGGGTCGGCAGGGGTGGGAAAAGCTGCCCCGAGGAGAGGACCTCCTGGGCGGGGCAATAGATGACCCCCAGGACCACTTCCAAGGCCTGGCCACTGAGGTTTGGGTTTAACCCTTTAATCCCCCCCAGCCCCCCACCCCGTCCCGTGGCCCCTCAGGTTCCTGCAGTGCTAGCTGGTGCCGGAATGGAAGATCTCAGGGAGAGGCCAGGCCAGAGGCTGTCTGAATTAGATTGCCAGTGCTCTTTTGAGTATTAGGGAGCCAAGGGCAAGAGCCCTGGGGGAGCTGACCGCAGAGCAGGCCCCTGCCTGGCCACGGCCCGATCGCAGCCTCCCACCGCATCTCCGTCCCACGTGGGCAAAGCGGAATACTAGTGTCCACCGCGCAGGTTATTCCAGGGATTAGATGGTGGAAGTAGGTTAAGGCTTAGCCTACGTAGTCCCTGACATATGGCGAACGCTGCTTATTTTACTGTACCTTACAGATGAAGGACAGAGACTCACGACTCTGTTAATTTCCTGGGACGGCCATAACAAATGCCCACCCACTGGGTGGCGTAAAACAACAGAAATGTACTCTCTCACAGTTCCAGGGGCAGAGTCTGAAATCAAGGTGTTGGCAGGACCTGGCTCCCTCCAAAGGCTCTAGGGGAGGAAACTTCCTGGCCTCTAACAGCTTCCCGTGGCTCCGGGCCTTCCTGGCCTTGTGGCTGCCCCACCCGAGTCTCTGCCTCTGTTCCTCACCACCTTCTCCTCCTACTGTCTTTTGTGAGAATACAAGTTATTAGATTTAGGGCCAATGACAGATAGATAATCCAGGATGATCTCAAGTAGAGATTCTTAATTACATCTGCAAAGACCCTTTTTTTCCGGATAAGGTCATGTCCACAGGTTCTGGGTGGACCTATTTTTGGGGGAGGGGAGTGCACCATTCAGCCCACCACGGGGCCTAACACCCCACGTGAGTTCATGGTGAAAGGGAAGATAAACCAGCTCCTTCAATGCCCGCGAGTGGTGGACGGGGAGAACCAGGTACCAGGAAACACGGAGCGTCCAGATTCCCCACCGACGTGCTGAGAGGTTACAAGCAAGGCCAAAGGTCTGCAGGTAGAGCTGGAAATGGAGGGAGAGCGAATTCTTCGTAATTGCTCTGAGAAGCCACCTGGCCTCACCCTGCTTCCCCCGTGACAGGTCATTCTCATTGAGAACAGATGCGTGTGACTCTGTACATGTGACACTCCCTCGCAGATTAGCTTCTGGAACTGATTTCTTTGGCTGCTTTGCTATTTCCTAACCCTGCTGCTGTAATCACGTTTGATCTGGCATCAGAAAGTGGTCCCTGCCCCGAGACAGGGCCACGGTCTGCAGACGGGGCTAAAATTCTGCCACTTGCAAAATTGTCCCCCATTCCAATCCCAATTCGCGTCTTAGAGCGGAGGGAGACGAGGGTCCAAAGGTGAAACGACCGTGACTGTTTCCTTTGTGCACGACCTTCTCCATCTCTGGGACCCACAGCCTAAGAGGCTTCACAGGTGTGCAGGGCCAGCTCCTGTGTAAGGGCAGATCTGGGCACCACCTTTGAATAAGCCTCCTTGGCAGGTCCAAAGTCAGCCTGAGGCCGAAGCTGGCGCTGTCATGAAAGTAACCCTGAGTCAGCCTGAGAATTCACGGTGAGGGTGACTCATCTCAGTGGATATCACCTTAAAGCCATCGATAAAAGTATGGTTTTGTTTTGTAACAGCTTCATTAAACTGTAGTTCACATAGCATACAATTCACCCATCTAAGGTGTACAATTCAGTGGTTTTTAGTACAGTCACAGACTTGAGCAATCAACCCCACAATAATTTTAGAACGTGTTCATCACCCCTCACCCCTTAGCCATCACCCCCTAATTCTCCCTCCCCTCAGCCAGTGACACCCACTAGTCTTTTCTTTCTGGCTATAGATTTGCCTATTCTGGACATTTCATATACATGGAATCATATAATACATGGCCTTTTGTGTCTGGTTTCTTTCCCATAGCTTAATGTTTTCAAGGTTCACTCATGCTGTAGTCTGTATCAGCACTTCATTCCTTTTTACGCTGAGTGACATTCCATTGCGTGGATGGACCACATTTCGTTTATCCATTCATCAGTTGATGGACATTTAGATTTTTATACTGTTTGGCTATTATGAATATGCTGCTATGAATATTCATGTATGCAAGTTTTTTAAATGTTGCTTTCCTTTTGAAATCACCAGCCAGAAGATGTACAAATGCCCTTAAAAGAACCACATGCACTGTCTGGCCTGCAGCACTAAGAAAGCATGGGTTATAAATCCTTCAATGGCTTGACACGGAGGTGGATGTGACTTAAGCATCAAGGACCCTAGCAATGGTCCTCTTGTGGTCAAATATTTGCAAAAGTGAGATATTTAACTGCAATTAGTTAAACATTGCTTCTTTCCATTCAGACTTTCCCTCCAACTCTCCGCCCCTCTTGTCAGGGGACATTACAGTGGCTGCAAACCATGTTTGGGGATCTGGTCAGGGGAAGATGAGTTGGGTTTGGTGGAGCATATTTATACAGCCTATGGTCAAGTCGGTATATGTGAAGTTATTGTAGAAGAGTCTTCCGGAAACGCTTCCGCTGCTCCCACGTCTCCCGCAGCGATGGCGGTGCAAGGTCAGCGAGCCTGCAGCCAAATGTGGGGAAAACAGCACTAGGAGACTGCCTGCTGGGCAGCTGGTTAATTTCTTTTTTTTAAATATTTATTCGTTTTTATTTTTGGCTGCATCGGGTCTTAGTTGCAGCACGCGGGCTCTTCATTGCAGCGCGAGGGCTTGTCTCTAGTTGTGGCTTGCAGGCTCAGTAGTTGCGGCGTGCGGGCTTAGTTGCCCCGCGGCATGTGGCATCTTAGTTCCCCGAGCAGGGATCAAACCCGCGTCCCCTGCATTGGAAGGCGGATTCTTCACCAGTGGACCACCAGGGAAGCCCTGCTGGTTAATTTTTTAATGCTGGGAATTCCCTGGTGGACCAGTGGTTGGGATTCCGCGCTTGCAGTGCAGGCAGCACGGGTTCAATCCCTGGTCGGAGAACCAAGATCCCGCATGCCGCGTAGCCAAATAAATAAATAAATAAATAAATAATTTTAAAATAAAATTAAAAATATTTTTTTTCTGGATTGATTTTTATTTTTTTGTCTGTTCCCCACTTTGCGATGATTTCCTCTTGTCTCATGGAGGGCAGCAGAGACAGAGGTTGGTTTGGGTCCTGCTGTGCTAGAGGCACCTGTGAGAACATCTTAGCGGGAGGTCCAGTGGAGATCAGAAGCAGCTGATGTTCAGACAAGTTCGGGCGGGAGGTGTTCACGTGGAAGCTTATTAACACCCAGAGAGGGAATGAGTCACCAGGGAGAGACACGGCCGAGTGAGAAGGGCGGGCCCGGGCTTCCAGCCGCAGGAGGTGACCACAGAGGAGATGCAGGGCCCTCTGGGTTTAGCAACAAGGAAGCCACTGGGGACCTCGGCAGGAGCAGTTTCAGTGGCGAAGAGAGAAGTCAGGCTGAGGGCAAATACAGAGTTTGGCTGTGAAAGGGAGACACCAGGCGAGGCCGTAGTGGGAGATACCCAAGGTGATCGGAGAGAAAGGTTTTCAAAGATGCTAAATGCTGGTGGGCAGGAGCCCATGGAGAAAATCGAGTTCAGTTAAAATGCAGAAGATGGAAAAAAGAACAAAATAATGCCATTTGCAGCAACATGGATGGACCTAGAGATTGTCACACTGAGTGAAGTAAGTCAGACAGAGACAAATATCATATGATATCACTTATATGTAGACTCTAAAAAAGAGGTACAAATGAACTTATCTACAAAACAGAAATACAGTTACAGACGTAGAAAACAAAGTTATGGTTACCAGGGGGTAAGGGAGGGAGGGATAAATTGGGAGATTGGGATGGACATATACACACTACTGTATATAAAACAGATAACTAATAAGGACCTACTGTAGAGCACAGGGAACTCTACTCAATACTCTGTAAAGACCTATATGGGAAAAGAATCTGAAAAAGAATAGATAAGGACCTACTGTAGAGCACAGGGAACTCTACTCAATACTCTGTAAAGACCTATATGGGAAAAGAATCTAAAAGCGAGTGGAGATATATATATATGTATTCACTGATTCACTTTGCTGTATACCTGAAACTAACACAACATTGTAAATCAACTATACTCCAATAAAAAATGTTTTAAAAAAGAAAATGAGCTGTAAAGCCATGAAAAGACAACAACATAAAATCAATAAATAAAATGCAGAAGATGGAGATGGAAAACTGATCAGTGCTTGCCAAGGGTAGGAAGGAGGGCTGAATAGGTGAAGCACAGAGGATTTGCGGGGCGGGGGGGTGGGGGGTGAAACCGTCCTGTATGATACTGTGATGGTGGATGTGTGACATTTTGCCCATTGTCAAGCCCCCAGCACCACAGAGTACCTTAATGGAGACAAATTTTTAAAAACTCAATTAGGAGGTTGGGGGATGCCAGCAGTGAATGCAGATTGTGAGAAGAGAATCTAACTGCGTTAGAAAAGTGACATCACCTCCCTGAAGGAGGGCGGGGAGAAGGGGTGCTGATCTAAAGTTACCTAAGCAACTTTGCGAATGAGTGACAACCGTAAGACTTTAGACAAAGCCTTCAGACAAAAGGGGCTGCATGTAGCACTGTGCTTTGCTGATAGAGTCGTTTCTCATGGTAAACAGGCTAACAATCCTGAACCTCACAGTTAAATAAACAAGTAAAGGGCTGACGGATGGTGGGAGCCCGGTCTCTCCCTGTCAGAGAGGGAAGTTACGGATAAGCCATGGGGAGGCTAGAATGAACCACGTGGTACTGGTTTAGGGCTGGAGATATCAGTAGGGACTCATGTTTAGCTTATATAAATATAGATGCATACGGGCTTCCCTGGTGGCGCAGTGGTTGAGAGTCCGCCTGCCCATGCAGGGGACACGGGTTCGTGCCCCGGTCCGGGAAGATCCCACAGGCCGCGGAGCGGCTGGGCCCGTGAGCCACGGCCTCTGAGCCTGCGCGTCCGGAGCCTGCGCTCCGCAACGGGAGAGGCCACAGCGGTGAGAGGCCCGCGTACCGCAAAAAGAAAATAAAAGAAAATAAGAAGATTCATAAACACAGAAATCCTGAGTACGTGTCTACACACAGGTTTCTTATATTTACACATACATTTCCCGTTTTGTCCCTTGAGAGGGCCGGAAGCAACGACACCCGCGTAGCAAGGAGCACACACGGCACCCAGACCTGGACTCCTGAGCCCGTTCTCAGTAACAGACACCAGGGCTCCTTGGAGAAGTGGCTGATTGTAGCCTGGGGGAGGAGCCTGGAGCATCTTGTAAAGCCAGGAAGTAAGGAAGGAAGTGCTCCCAAAACAAAGTGATGGGGCTACGTCAAAGGAACACAAAGCCAACAAAAGAGCCTCCAGTGGCAAACGTTGGAACAACTTGAACAAAAAATAATGTATTTGATTACAACTCAAAGAATAAAATAAATATCTGTGAGTCCACACTGATACAGATAAATGATCGAATGAGCAAATAAAAGGCGGAGAGAAATCTCCCGTACAGGAAAATTCTAAATAATTGAAGTAAATATTGACCCTTCAGGGCATGGGATGTATTGGGAGACTGGGATTGACATATATACACTACTATGAATAAAACAGATTACTAATGAGAACCTCCTTATAGCACAAGGAACTCTACTCAGTGCTCTGCGGTGACCGAAATGGGAAGGAAATCCAAAGTAGAGGGGAGATGTGTACACGTATAGCTGATGCACTTTGCTGTGCAGCAGAAACTAACACAACATTGTAAAGCAGCTCTACTCCAATTAAAAAATATACGTATCGACCCCCTCAAGAATGGGAAGCATGGCTCCCCACCCACCAAGTAGGGGCTGCACCTAGTGACGTCTTCCAAGGAGCAGAGTATGGAAGGAGGACAAGCAAGGACTTCACAGACACCACCTCAGCCAGGTGATTAAGGTCAGCATGTGGTGGGAGGTATGTTGGCAGCAGACACCCTCGATATGACGTGACGAGAACGGCATTTTGCCTCTGTGGTCTTCCTCCCAAGAGCCCGCAAACACCAGTCTAGTCATGAGGAAAACAAAAACCACCACGCAAACCCAAAACGAGGGGTGGTCTACAGAAACACCCGACCCGCAGTTCCAAAACCTGTCAAGATGATCAAAGACAAGGAAAGTCTGAGAAACTGTCACGGCCAAGAGCAGCCTAAGGACGCATGACAACGAAATGTCATGTGACGTTCTGGGTGGGATCCTGTAACAGAAGAAGGACATTAGGTAAAAACTAAGGAAATCTGAATAGAGTATGGACTTTAGTTAATAATAATGTATAACTGGGTGGGAGGGCTGTGTACGGGAACTCTCTGTATACATTCCTGTAAATCATAAACGAATCTAAACATAAAAGGTTTGCTTGAAAACAAAGCCACAACGTATAAGAGGGGACCGGGATGGAGCTGGGGGGACTGTGGGAGCTCTGGGCCCCACCCGCTTCCACCTCCCAGGAGGGAGGGGAGAAGGGGATGGTGCCGTGTGCATGGGTCCCTGGCAGGAAGCCACAGGAGTTCAACGCAGCAGCCTGTCATCTGTTTTCCCTTTGCAGACAAGCTGGCGTCTTTTAGGGGCTGGGAAGCGGGGTGGGTGGAGTCCCAGCAAAGAGGAGGTTTGCAGAGGCCGTTGCTGGGAGAGCGCCCAGCGGAGGGCAGAGAGCTTGAAGGTGCTAGCGTCATCTACTAAACTATGGAATATGAGCATTCTGCCTCCCTACTCTTGGAAAAGAAAAAAACGCAACTATCTGTGACTCTCTCCCTTTTGCCACCTTAAGACATACCGACTGGGCTCTGGGGCTGGACACTCAGAATTCTCTGCTCTGGGACAAAGTTCAGAGGTTTTTTTAGTCTCCAAAAAGAATGGAATTGTCTACAACCGGGGGCTGAGGGAGTGGCGGGCAGGGAAAGGGCAGACCGAGGGCCGGCCCGCGTCCTTGGGGGCCCAAGTGGAACAGCCATCTGGAGGATGTGGGGACCAGGTGGGACTGGGCCTCCCAGCTTCATCCAGAAGAGGGCAGCTAGGACGGAGGGCAGAGCAGCAGCAACCAATGAGGCCAGAAGTTCCGAGGGTCCTGCCCCAACGTCTCAATGGCCTGAGAGGACCCTCAGCATCTCCGAAGGTGGGAAAGCAGGAGGGCGGAGCTGCGGTAAAGCCTGATCCTGAATTTCCCTTCCGTGCTGCATGACCCAGCCCCAGAGCAGATACACTTTGATTTAAAGAAAATTAAGTGTCCGGGGACTTCCCTGGTGGTCCAGTGGTTAAGAATCCACCTTCCTGGGGCTTCCCTGGTGGCGCAGTGGTTGCGCGTCCGCCTGCCGATGCAGGGGAACCGGGTTCGCGCCCCGGTCCGGGAGGATCCCACGTGCCGCGGAGCGGCTGGGCCCGTGAGCCATGGCCGCTGAGCCTGCGCGTCCGGAGCCTGTGCTCCGCAACGGGAGAGGCCAC
>NW_021145453.1:82039-100000 GCF_002837175.3 Physeter macrocephalus
AAGAATCCACCTTCCAATGCAGGGGACGCGGGTTCGATCCCTGGTCAGGGAACTAAGACCCCACATGCCGTTGGGCAACTAAGCCCACGCGTCTCAACTATTGAGCCCAAGCGCTCTAGAGCCCACGCGCCACAACTAGAGAGAAGCCCGCGCCACAAATAGAGAAGCCCACACGTCTGCAACGAAGAGCCCGCGCACCGCAGCAAAAGGTCCTGCATGCCAAAACTAAGACCCAACGCAGCCAAATACAATTAATTAATTAATTTTTTTAAAAAAGAATAAGTACGGCATGCTACCATTTAAAAAAAGAAGAAAATAAAGTGTCATGGAGTCAACTGTGTCCCCCCAAAATTCATATGTTGAAGTTATTGTCGAACCCAAATCCATGTGCCTTACTAACAGTGCGATCAAACAAACCAAAATGTCAGAGAGTTTGAAGCAAAGAAAGGTTTATTTGCAGGGCACCAAGGAGAAGGGGCAGTTCATGATTAAAATACTCAAACTCTCTAATGGCTTATAGGCAAGGGTCTTTAAAGACAGAGTTAGGGGGTAGGTTGCCTGATCAGCTCATGCACCTTCTTCTGACTGGTTGGTGGTGAGGTAATAGGGAGATGTTTCCAGACTCTCAATCATCAGCCTCTGGGTCCAACCAGTCCGGGGTCTAGTGCTTGTGGTGAGGATGTCGTCATCATCCTCCACTAGGTGGGAGTCTTAGTTTCTGCAGGACACCTCAAAGCTACGCATCAGATTGTTATCTCTGTCTCTTCAGGAGGAACTAGGAGCCCTGTTGTAACTGTATTGTTATAATCATTAACTGCTGGATCTGCTATTTGGAACTCCAGGGAAGCCTAGGAGACTAAAGTCTTTTTTCTACAAAAAAGAAACAGGGGACACGGATGGGCTTTTGTACCCAGGAGGACCCCGGAGGGTCCTGCTTACTTTCAATCCCCCTTTTCTTAGATACTCCTCAATCCTGAGGGGAACAGGGGACAGGACGAGAAAGAGAATAAAGTTTTGGAAAAAGAGGTTAATCATAAACTTGGCAGGAGAACTCGGTTTGAGATGGACTCAGTTTCAGAAGTCCTAACTCCTAGGACCTCAGAATGTGACTGTATTTGCAGTCAGGGCCTTTAAAGATGTGATTAAGATTGAGTGAGGTCATACGGATGGGCTCTCATCCAATGGAACTGGCGTCTTCCTAAGAAGAGAGGGAGACACCAGGGAGGGAAAACCAGGTGAGGGAGGATGCAGGGAGGTGGCGGCTGTCTGCAAGCCAAGGAGAGAGGCCTCAGGAGAAACCAAACCTCCGGCACCTTGATCTTGGACTTCCAGCCTTCAGAACTATGTGAGACAATTAATTTCCATGGTTGAAGCCACCCAGTCTGGTACTTTGTTCAGGCAGCCCAAGCAGACTAAGACATTAGGCAACCTGACATTTGAGAAGAGGGAGTGGCATTGACACCCACTTCGATGGGAGGGGTGAATTCCTGAGTAGAGTGGGTGGCTTCCTGGGTGGCTGGCCAGGGGGCATTCTCCTGATGCCCTGAGTCTCATCACGCTGGCATTAACCCTCATTCTCCAGAAGTGTGTGGGCTTCCAAGGGGCCATGACCACCACGTTCTCTTTCAGGCCTTGACATTGGTGCAACCTGGATCTGGGAACAAGAGCACTGGGCTCCACGTGAGACCGGATGATTTTGCTCACTCACTCCATCCATTCCTTCCGTCTGTCCTTCGATATGCAAGGAATGCTCAGTGGATCGGGGCTTGTCACCAGGTGCGGCAGCATCATTAACTCCTTTATCACCAATATCCCAACCCAAGGCTCAGTGAACTTTCTGCAAAGTGCCAAAAGGTAACTTCAGCTTTGCAGCCATCCCATCTATGTCTCTATTACATGGCTCTGCCTTCGTAGGGGAAGCAGCCACAAGCAATATGTAAATGAATGGGCATGGCTGTGCCCCACCAAAACTTTAAGAACACAGAAATTTAAATTTCTATAGTTTTCACCTGTCACGAAATATTATTCTTCTGGTGCTTCTTTCCCAATCCTTTAAAAATGTAAAAACCAGGGCTTTCCCTGATGGTCCAGTGGTTCGGACTCCACATTCCCAGTGCAGGGGGCACGGGTTCAATCCCTGGTCCGGGAACTAAGATCCCGCATGGCACGACCAAAAAATGTATTTATTTCTTAATAAATTTTTTTTAAAAGTAAAAATGTAAAAACCATTCTTAGCTTCCGAGACATACAAAAACAGACCTACAGGCTGTAGTTTGAGGACCCTTATTCTAATTAAAAAAAAAAAATTCATCAAGCCAGGTGTATAATCAGATGACCCCAAGTCTAACTGATTCGTCAGGGTTCCTCTGTTTCAGTCCTTGTTGATGGATATGATTCTTGAGGTCATATCTGAGCTACAAAAATCAAAGTTAAGATGGGGCTGTTTCTACTATTCACAATCGCCAAGACATGGAAACAACCTAAATGTCATCGACAGATGAATGGATAAAGAACATGTGACATACAGATACAATGGAAAACTACCCAGCCATAAAAAAGAATGAAATAATGTCATTTGCAGCAACATGGATGCAACTAGAGATTATCACACAAAGTGAAGTAAGTCAGAAAGAGAAAAACAAATACTATATGATATCACTCATATGTGGAATCTAAAATATGACACAAATGAACTTGTCTACGAAACAGAAACAGACTCACAGACATAGAGAACAGACTTGTGGTTGCCAAGGAGGAGGGAGGAGGAGGGAGGGAAGGATTGGGAGTTTGGGATTAGCAGGTGCAAACTATTATATAGAGAATGGATAAACAACAGGTCCTACTATATAGCACAGGGAACTATATTCGATATCCTTTGATAAACCGTAATGGAAAAGAATACTAAAAAAAGAATGTGTGTGTATATGTATGTATATATTTATATACATATATATGTATATATATATACATATATATATATATAAAAGAATCACTTTGCTGTACAGCAGAAACTAACACAACATTGTAAATCAACCATATGTCAGTTAAAAAAGAAAAAGATGGCGGGACTTCCCTAGCGGTCCAGTGGTTAGGTCTCCACGCTTCCACTGCAGGGGACACTGGTCGGGGAACTAGGATCCCACATGCTGCACAGCATGGCCAAAAAATAAAGAAAGTAAGAAAAAAAAAAGATAGGGGTGTTTCTGCAGGATAGGTACCCACCCCCACCTCCACCTCCTCCTGGGAAGTTGATTCTGGAATGAAAGCATTCACTTAAATTCACTTTCCCAGTTTACTCCTCACTCAAGACTTGTGACCAATCTTCTTCTACAATTCTGGGAATGGAAATGTGATCCATGACTGTGGGGTCCCCTGTGAGGGCACAGATGGGGGCCAAGTCCCTGCACAGTGTCCCTAACAACCAGGGTTGAAGTGCCTGCTCCTCGGTTGGAAGACTGGCCTGGCCCTGTGGTTGCCTAAGAAATGCTGGCAACCCCAGGCTTATCCTAGAGCATCAGCTGTGCCCCCCTGTCCTGCCGCAGGGGAAGGCCTTTGCAGTGAGAGGGCAGAGCTGGAGGAAGGAAACATCTCCGACCTCACAGTACAGCAAGTTCCCGGGACCACTGCCAGGACCAGCCAGTCTCCCAGGGATAGACAAACAGAGAAGGAAAGGAAGCAGCACCAAGTCGGCCAGTGCATGCCCCAAACCAAGAGACACATTTAAAATCTCACTCTATGCATAAACAACGAGGCCCTACTGTATAGTACAGAGAACTATATTCAATATGCAGTGATAAACCATAATGGAAAAGAATATGGAAAAGAATGTGTATATATATATATATATGTATAACTGAATCATTTTGCCATATAGCAGAAATTTAACACAACATTGTAAATCAACTATACTTCAATAAGATAAATTTAAAAATACAAAACAAGGGCTTCCCTGGTGGCTCAGTGGTTAAGAATCCGCCTGCCAAGGCATGGAACAGGGGTTCGAGCCCTGGTCGCGGAAGATCCCACATGCCGCGGAGCAATTAAGCCTGTGCGCTGTAACTACTGAGTCTGCGCTCTAGAGCCCGCAAGCCACAACTACTGAAGCCTGCGCGCCTAGAGCGCGTGTTCCGCCACAAGAGAAGCCACCGCAATGGGAAGCCCGCGCACCACAGCGAGGAGTAGCCCCGCTCACCGCAACCAGAGAAAGCCCGCGCGCAGCAAGGAAGACTCAACACAGCCAAAAATAAAATAAAAATAAATAAATTTATAAAAAAACAAAACAAACCTCACTCTACACTGTACGGGAGGTGCATCTCACCTCAATTTAAAACAAAGACAAAAACATAGATACCCACACTTTAAAGGGAGATCTGGTCTAAAATGCACAGACTGTTTTAAAGAATTAAGTGTTGGGCTTCCCTGGTGGCTCAGTGGTTGAGAGTCCGCCTGCCGATGCAGGGGACGAAAAAAAAAAAAAAAAAAAAAGAATTAAGTGTTATTATTTTCACGGACACAGGGTTATTGAAACTAAGTTGACCAACTTTTCCATAGCAAGGCTCACCCTTGACAAGGGGATGAGAGGGAGGTCTGGGCAGGGCAGTACCTGTCACCACTCTGTTATCTACTCACTTCCCGTGTACTTCCTGGGCTGGCCACCGGCTGGGCAGTAAACACTAAGGCAGGAAAGACAAATGTAAACAAATGGGACATCTGGCTGAGGTGTCCTAGGGGTGCACAGGGAAGAATGCTTGGGGCGGGGAGAAGGTAAACCTACAGCGGGGAAAGGGGAAAGAGTCCCAGGCTGAGGGTACAAAGGCATGGGGCCATGAAAGGGTGTCACGTGGCTGAAGAATCTGGCAACACTCCCGGGGTAGATTGTGCTCTTTTTCTGGCCGCAATGCAGGGCGTGCAGGATCTTAGCTCCCCCAGCAGGGATCGAACCCGCGCCCCCTGCCGTGGAAGCACTGAGTCTTAACCCCTGGACGGCCAGGGAAGTCCTTATTGTGCTTTGAAATGGTGGTTTTGAGTTCACACTCACCTTGCGCCCTAGGATGGGAATCCTGCAGAGCCATGGTTGAGGGTGTAGGCCTTTTGCTAGACGCCCCCGACCCCTCTCCCCGACTATTTAACTTAATGGATTAAATGTTTTCAGGCATCCACCTGCATCCCCTCAGCCAGCCCCAGAGTCATGGCGGACAATTCCCAGGCAAGCCCCAGTGGCTTCCCGAACCCTCCATGAGGACGTTCCCCGGGCCGGGGACACACTCGGTCGGAGGGAACCAGGAGCTGGTCGCCCAGGAGCAAATCTGAAGGAGAGACGCCCAGCCCCCAGCCCCCTCGGGGACGTCCTGAGCGACGTCCCACTCAGCCTCCCCGGGGCCCCGTGGGGCCTGGCTCCACATCCCCGCGGTGGTAACAGCTCGTTGGCACCCGCTTACCCTCCCTCCCTCCACTCACCTCCCGGCCCAGCCTGGGACCATGTGCCCCACCAGCTGCCCACACCCGGGCTTTCTCACAGGCCCTGGGGTCTTTCTGGGTCACCGAGGCGGTATAACTTCAAAGCCCAGACTCCCATGAAGGCGAGCCTGTGGGCACAAATTGCCCTTTTTTTTTTCTTTTTTTTTTGTCTTTTTAAAAATAAGTTTGTTTATTTATTTATTTATTTTTAGCTGCATTGGGTCTTCATTGCTGCGCGCGGGCTTTTCTCTAGTTGCGGCGAGCTGGGGCTACTCTTCGTTGCAGTGCACGGGCTTCTCTTGTTGCAGAGCACGGGCTCTAAGCGCACAGGCTTCAGTAGTTGTGGCTCGCGGGCTCTAGAGCGCAGGCTCAGTCGTTGTGGTGCACGGGCTTAGTTGCTCCGCGGCATGTGGGATCTTCCCCGACCAGGGCTCGAACCCGTGCCCCCTGCATTGGCAGGTGGATTCTTAACAACTGCACCACCAGGGAAGTCCACAAATTTTTCAGAGGAGCTTTTTTTTCTTTCCTCCTGAGTCCAGATGTACAGACACGTTTCTTCACCTGTCTTTGCTGGCAGTTATGTTAAAATCCACCTTCACAGAGGCTCTGGGCCCTGGAGGGTCCCTTGCACCCTTATTCCTTCGGTCTCCTCATGACAAACATCCTGGCTACAAAGTGCAGCCAACAACTAAAGGGTAGTCGTGATTCCCTCTCCATAGACCCCCTGGAGTAATTTCTCGAAGTTTTATGGAAGACAATATGGCAGTTACTCAAATAATTAAAAATAGAACAACCACATGACCCAGCAATTCCACTTCTGTGGAATACCCAAAAGAACTGAAAGCTGTCTGCAACCCTAAACAGACATTTATTTATACACCCACATTCAGAACAGTCTTAGTCACAAAAGCCAAAAGGTGGAAGCAACCCAGGTGACCGTCAACGCATAAATGGGTAAACAAAATATGGTACCATATTGTTCAGCCTTAAAAAGGAAGGACTGGGACTGCCCTGGTGGTCCAGTGGTAAAGAATCCGCCTTCCGATGCAGGGGACACAGGTTCGATCCCGGGTCACGGAACTAAGATCCCACATGGCACGGGGCAACTAAGCCCACACACCACAAGTACTGAGCTCACGCCACAACTAGAGCCCATGTGCCTCAAACTACAGAGCCCACACGCTCTGGAGCCCGCACAACAACTAGAGAGAGAAAACCCTCACACCACAACTAGAGAGAAGCCCATGCGCCACGATGAAAGATCCTGCCTGCCACAGCTAAGACCCAATGCAGCCTAAAATAAATAAATAAACAATAAATAAATCTTTAAAAAAAAAAAAAAGCAAGGACCAACAAAACCACCATGGACAAACCCTGAGGACATGGTGCTGAGTGAAATAAGCCAGTCACAAAAAGACAAATAGTGTAGGATTCCACGTATAGGAAGTACTTAGAGCAGTCAAGTCCATAGACAGAAAGAAGAAGGGTGGTTGCCAGGGGCCCTGCGGGGGGAATGGAAAGATAATGTTTAGTGGGGACAGAATTCCTGTTTGGGAGGATGAAATAGTTCTAGAGGTGGATGGGGGCGATGGTTGTACAACAAGGTGAATGTGTTTAACGCCGCTGAACTGTATTCTTCAGAAAGGTTAAAATGGTAAATCGTGTGATGTCTATATTACTACAATTAAAAATAAATAAATGAATCAGAGAATAACTTGGTTTTGTGTTTTAAACGTTATCCTTTGTGTCTCGTCTTGGATTTGGAGGAGTTTTGTAGCAAAGGGTGTTTTCGGGACCTCCAATCAGCCATATTTCCAGAAACAGGGGCTCTGGGACCAAGGAGTGAAGGGCCTTGAAGGTCCCTCAGCATCCCTGTTACCAGCCCCTTTACAAACTTGTAAACACGGTTGGTTTGCTTTGCGAGCCTGTTTCTCCCTGACTGTGTGGTTCAGCCGTGTCTGTACTGCTACAGACTCACAGGGCTTGAATCGGTGAAGTTTTGGCATAGGAACTAGGAGGTATTCAGAGTGTAAGTTGCTGCAAGACAATCCCCAGACTCAGGGGGAGGGAGTGGGGGTGGGGTAAAAACAGCTGAAGGTTGGAGTCTGTGTCTGTGCACACAGCCTGCCTGGCCTGGTGAGGACCTACCTCTCCATCCCCTGGCATCTCCCCTCCCCTGCTCACCAGCCCCCAGCCACACAGGCCTCCTTCCTCCAGTTTCTCACACAGTCCAAGCTCACTCCCACCTCAGGGCCTTTGCACCTGCTATATCGCTGGTGGGGACACTCACCCCAGGTCCTTACATGTCTAGCTCCTTTGCATCCTCCACATCTAGCCTAATGCCACTTCTGCAGACAGGCCTTCCCTGACCACCCTCTCCAAAGGGAATGTTAGATACTTAAAGCATTTACCATCACAGGGCCCCACTTACTTCCTCTGTGGCACTGGACACGAGGTAATAGTTTATTGTACCATTTGTTCTTTTGTTTATTAACGGTCTTGCCTAATGGAATTTGAGCTCCGTGATGGGTGGGGACCACTTCTTGTTCTTACCTGAGTCCCTTAGCGCCAGATCAGAAGGAATTCAGCTAGGAGCTGTGAAAAAAGAAAAAAAAAAAAAAAGATCAGACTTTTCATGATTCAGTGACTCCATTAAGTCCTGACCTGATTCCAGGCCTAGAAAGCAACACGTGGGTGGTGATGTCCTTCTGATGGTGACCATCCAGTGGGGCAGATGAGGTGGGCTGGGGAGGACGGGCTGAGGAATCAGTAGATGGGCTTTGTCAATGTTCGTCCCCACCTGCCTATTCAATCCCCATCTGGAAGTGTCAAGTAGGTGGATATTCCAGAACCAATCTAGGGAAAGGGTGGAGCTTCAGATAGAAATTGGGAGTCAACACGAATGTCATATGGATGGTTTTTTAAGTCTTGGAACTTGATGACATCACCGAGAGAGAGGGTTCGGCCCCCAATCACAGCATTGGGTGGCTTGGCTGTCTTTGAGAGGTAGGGACCACATTTAAAACACACCGTCAGGGCTTCCCTGGTGGCGCAGTGGTTGAGAGGCCGCCTGCCGATGCGGGGACCATGGGTTCGTGCCCCGGTCCGGGAGGATCCCACGTGCCGCAGAGCGGCTGGGCCCGTGAGCCACGGCCGCTGGGCCTGCGCGGCCGGAGCCTGTGCTCCGCAACGGGAGAGGCCACAGCAGTGAGAGGCCCGCGTACCGCAAAAAAAAAAAAAAAAAAAAAAAAAAAATCGTCAACCACGCAGCACATAGCCTTCAGTGTCAGGGCCCCATGGAATCGGGAATGATAAGACTCAGGTCTCCTGTTATTTCTGCCCCTTACGATCTGTAGAGCTATCGAGATGCAACGTCTCCAAGCCTCGGTTTCCCCATCTGTAAAATTACTGTGGGGCACACGACTTACTTTATTTATCAATAATCCAACTACACTCCCCCAGTGCCCTCGCATGCTGGTGTTGGGAATGACCTGTCCCTGTCCTGGACCCCACAGTTTAGTGGGACAGCTACAAGGAAGGAGTGGGCTGAGTCCCAAGGAAGCAGGAGGGGCCACTTCTAACTCTGAGAGAGGGTGTGTGTTGGGAAGATTCTGAACACCCTGGCGAAGTAAGCATTTTAAGCATCTTTTTACAAAAGAGGACAGTCAGGTTCACTCCAGGTCACACAGCCCGTAAGTGGCAGAGCACACAGTGACATGCTTGGCTATCATTAGCTTTGATGCTCGTGGCCATGGCCGTGGCAGCCAAAGCCCTCTGGTAAAGAGAACCCAGCTTGTCTTCTTCCCCTACCCCTGCCTTCCTCTCCCTTCACTGGTAATAGATCTACAAATAGCACAAAGTGGGGTGATCAATAGCAAGGTGGCTTACAGATCAGGGAGAAAGAATAACTATGTATTCTGCGGAGAGCCCCTAATCCAGTCCTGGGAGGTTTGGAACATAGAGTCTGGAGCCCAACCACACTGGTTCAAATCCTCTGTGCCTCAGTCTCCTCATCTGTAAAATGAGGACAAGAATAACATTCTCCACCTCACGGGGTTGTTGGCACAGTTGAGTGAGTTAATACAGACGCAGGTGCTCTATAAAGGCTACTAGGATTCTGGCTCCCTTTTGTACACCTGTCCCTTCCCTTGACCTGGGCCCAGGGTAACATCAGCCCAGCTCTGCTCCACTTAGACTGTGGGGCTGCCAGGCCTGCAACCAGAGCCAGCTCCCCCTGGGAGGACAGCAAACGTGGGATAATTTCCAGGAGCTAATGAAGCCTTCAAACCCTGGTGCCCTGGTTCCCCCTCCCTGGGCCAGGCAGCCCAGGAAAAAAGCCCATTGAGAAGTCAGCCGTCAGAGCCTGAAGGACAGTCCCAGGATACACAGGTACCTGTGCCCTCCTGCACGTCTGCAGGGACCCACCGGGACTCCAGCCCTACTCTCATGTCCCCTGTCTACCAACTCCCCTGTGGTCCTACAGGAAGCCAGAGAGAGCTGTAATTTCCCCCAGTTCTCAGGTACAACTGAGCTGAAGCTGCCCCAAGAAAAAGAGCCTTCTCCACCCAGCTTGCCCAAGGCAGATCCTCAGTTCATTTCTCCTGTTTGTTTTGCTTACATGGGTGGGTGGTTTTCGGAGCAGGGTGAAGGGGAACACTGGGGTCGTCACTGGGCTCTGACATCCGCCGTCATCAGCGTTGGAGCTGGGACAAGCACCCTGGTTCTAGGCCGTCTACGTTGGGCCCACACTTTTTTTTTTTTTTGGCCCTGCCGCGCGGCTTGCGGGATCTTAGTTCCCCGACCAAGGATCGAACCCCGGGGCCAAAGCAATGAAAGTGCAGAGTCCTAACCACTGGACCACCAGGGAAGCCCCTGGGCCCGCACTTTAAAATCATAACTGGTCCAGGCTAGACCAGGAGAGCCCAGCGTGACAGTCAGCAAGTGGGGGGAAGGAGGAAGAAGAAGCCATGCCCCCGCCAGCCTAAGGCTGTAACAGGAGTGCCCCCGACTCCATTATACGTGGGCTCAGAAAACCAGCTGTCTGCCACAGGGACCGCAGTCTGTCTCCCCACCTCTCAGCCATCCCTCACACATCTCTCATCTAAATAAATTCACAGCCCTTTCCTCTGCCCACTATGTCCTGACCCTGCTCTAGGCTACCACTCTTTTCTTGTCTGCACCATCCAAACATCTCTCTGATTCTAATCTTCCACCAACCAATTCTTTGACCACACAGCAGCCAGAAGCATCTTCTTCAGAAGTCTTCTCAGGTCGTACCACTGCCCTTTTGAAACCACCACCCTTCAGTGGCTTCCCATTCCCCCCAGGATAAAGTGCAAAATCCTGGCCCTTATTGGACTGACCTGGCTGCCCTCTCTCCCTGCCATTCTCCAGCCCCATGGGATTTGTTTTCTCTCCAGGCCTCAGGCCCTTTGCCCCTGCTGCTCTTCCTCCATGGGCCATTCTCCCCCCTCCTTTTAGCCTGGTTCATTCCAGGTCAATCTTCAGGTCTCCAAGAGACTGAAGCCACAGGCATGCAGGACCCTATAAAATTCATCCACTAAGTATGCCCTGTGCCAGGCTCAGGTTTGCAACAGAGAGGCAGGCAAATCAGTATTTGTTGCATGAATGCATGAGCGAATGAATGAGAAGCGTCTGCCCTGTTTCTCTCTCCTGCTCAGCCCCGTCTGCCTCAGTGGTTGGAAGCTGCTTTGGGTCTAGACACCATTGCCTCTCCCTGTGGGATGGCTGCCTCCACGCTGGTGATCCTGGCCCAGCATCCCTCAGAGGTCAGCACAGTCAGCACTGGGTACCAGGTGGAGGAGAACGAGGGGCCTCTCTCCAGTTCAAGGCCCCACCCTGTGGACAAGAACCCAGACCCCGCTTCTCAAAGTCTCTCACCCAACAGCCTTGCCAACTGCCAGCAGCAGCCCCCTCCCCAATCAATGTAGCTTAAACCCATATCAAGGGGCTGGGGAGCCAAAAGCATGATAATAATGAGACTTATGTTTACTGGCAGTTTCTCTGGCCAAGGCACAATTAGCTTATGTAATCCTCTCCACAACCCCGAGAGGCAAGCACTATTAGTATCTATCTCCTCTTTATAGTAGGGGAACAGATGCTCAGAGAGGTTAAGTGACTTGCCCAACGTTCTGGAACTTGAACCCACATGGCCTGACTCTAGGTGGGTATGGTTAACCTTTGCCGCCACTTGGTGGTAAAGCACTCCCATTCTGCAGGCAGGGTAGCTTGCTTAACCTCACCTAAGCTCAGTTTGCTCAGCTGCAAAATGGGTATAATAAGAGGTCGTGGCTTGTTGGGAGGATTAAATGAGATAGCACTGCACCTGGCTAGCGTGAATGCTCTTGCCATTGTCTCTCTCAGGGCTCTGTGACCTCAGGCAAAGTCCTCAGCCTGGCTGCTCTGGTGGGATAATACCCACCTCCCAGGCTTGATGGGAGGATGAAGTGAACCACTGCTCCACAGTCCCTCATCCACCATCCTAAAATCCAGAAAGCCCCGAAAATTGGAGGCTAACTCCCTCGGCAGCAGAGCCTGACCTGGAGCCACCTCATGTGTCGGCAAACTCTGACCTTGCTGGATCATGAGGCTATTTACACGGTGTTTTTTAATCCCACACGGTGTGACTATCCAGAACTGTTCTGTGCTTGCTGATGGAGTGCTGCCCTGGGCCTGGGGTGTCATCTAGCTTGCAGTATATGCACCGTCCAGGGTTTCTAAAATCATCAGAATAGCTCTGACTTGTGACCCACACCCCAGGGTTTTGGATAAGGGGTTGTGTTTATAGCATCCTCTGCACAAGGCTGGCATATAGCAGGTGATCAGTAAATAACCGTTCTCTCTTCTTTTAGGGTTACACATGTCCTTAACCCCTCTCTCCAGCCTGCTCTGCTCTTTTAAATTGGAAATGAGAGTTCTTGTGCATTTCAATGGATGCAAATAGATACTTGGTGAGAATCCTGGTCATAACTACTGTGTATTCAGTATTGATCATGGATAGGGCTCTAAGCTCTTCATGTGTCCTACCTCAGACCACGTAGCTGGGTGGTTAAGCGCATTCCCTTTGTTCAAATCCCAGCTCTGTCACTTATTAGCAAGGCCTGCTGTGTGATGACCTCCCCCCCACCATGACATAGTAAGTGGGGATACAGTCATAGTTCCAACTGAAAGTGTCCTAGAAGGACTTAGAACAGCATGGAGCACATACTCAGTGTTAGCAGAATTATTATTATTAATCTTCACTTTGAAGTACATACCATAACTAGCCTGGTTGAACAAGTGGGGTGACTGAGGCATGGGGAGACTAAGTAACTTGGCAGTTGGGCAACACAGTGCTATATTCTACTGCCTCTCAGAAGTCAGGACAAAGGAAAGAGTGGGAGGGAGGAAAAAGGGCATTATCCACCCCGGCAGTGCCTGCCCAGCCGGACAGACTGTCCAGTCAAGTCCCGAGCTTTATTCAAAATATATCAGAAGCACAAGTCTGGGCCTCCTAGAATTTACATTTTACCGAAGGTGCTTTCCTTCTAAGAAACGGTCAGGAAAACGTGAGGTCCGGAAAATGAGCTCACAGAGCATTTGGAAAAACAGGTTCCAGCCTGTGGACAAGGAGAGGGAGACCCACTGGCAGTGGCTTATCCTTGCAGGAGCCAGAACAACACAGCCTTTCATTAGAGAGAAGGCTTGGCTTGCAGAGCCTCATTAGGACTGTAACCAGAAACCCGGCTCAGGCTGGGTCTGGTAAAGAGAAAGGAAAGGAGGGAGAGAGGCTGCTGGCCTGTGTCCTTTGCCCCCAGTCACACCACCCGCCCCCGCTTCCCTCCAGCACCCAGGCGGGCACAGGTCTTTCAGCATCTCGTGAGATGTGGGACCCCTCAGGAGAGACTTGTCCCTGCCCCAGCCTTGGACCCTGCAAAACTGAAATGCTCCTTACGAATCTCTGCAAAGAAATGAAATCCCAGGCCCTGGGGGTGGGATAGGTGGCGGGATGTTTTCCCAATAGTGTCCCTTTTGCAGAAAAACAAGGATTAAAGAAGCAATTACAGGTTTGACAGCCAACTGTCAGAAGAAGAAAGCAAAAAGAAACCGGTAACAGGTCAGCAGGAAGCCTCAGGACCTTCAAAACCAAAACCTCAGGTTTGGTTACCACAACCCCAAGCAAGTCTCTCCTCCAGACCCCACCAAGTCTGGGAGCAGTCCACGTCTGAAACTAAGCAACGCCTAAGTGGATCTCCGGGTGTAACTATCTGTCTGTGCCCTTCCACATTTCTAAACTTGATATGATGCACACATATGCATTTATGTAGTCTGCCTTACTTTTTTCTTTTTAATGAATATTATTGAGATATAATTTACATACAATAAAATGCACCCATTTTAAGAGTAAGTTTTAATGAGTTTTGACAAGTGTGTATACCCTGACCAGAACACAGAACACTTTCATCACCCCAAGAAGTTCCTCTGGCCTCTTCGTAGTTAATCCCCTTCCCAGCCGCAGGCTCAGCCCCAGCCCCAGGCATCTACTGATACGTTCTCTGTCACTGTAGATTAGTTTTACCTTTTCTAGAATTTCATATATAGAATCATGTACTCCTTTATGTCCGGCTTCTTTGTTGTTATTGTTGGGGTTTTCTGATGCTATTGTAAATAAAATTTTTTTAAACTTCATATATTCACACTGTCTGCAGCTAGCAAAAGAAGTATTTCTTTTTATGTATATTGACCTTGTCTCCTTTGAGCTTGCTAAATTTACTAATTAGTTCTAGCAGTTGTTATATAGATTCCTTAGGATTTCCTAGTAAACTATTACATCATCTATGACTAAAGACAGTTATACTTCTTCCTTTCCAATCTTTATGCCTTTTATTTCTTTTTCTTGCCTCATTGCACTGACTATGACCTCTAGTACCATGCTGAATAAATGGCAAGAGCAGACATCTTTCCTTGTTGCCAATCTTAGGGGAGCAGACATGCAGTCTTATGCTATTAATTATGATGTCAGCTGTAGGTTTACTGTGACACCCTTCAGCAGGTAGAGGAGTTCCTTGCTCCAGTTTGCTAAGAGCTCTTTTCAGGAATGGGTATCCTGTGTTGTCAAATGCTTTTTCTGAAGAGAGTCGATACTCAATAAAAATGTCTTGAATGAATGAATCAGATAGCTTCCTTGACATGGGGATCAAACAATGTATGCTTTTCAACATTTTGTCAGAAATGTCCAGACTTCCCTCTGAAAATGCCCCAGTCTTCTCTCCCACCAACACATACATCAGGGAATGAATGCTGGTCCAGCTCATTGCCACACGGCAGAGCAACATGGCCTGGTAACCACAGCCACAGTCCCTTGGCTGAGCCGTGAGGGACAGGAGAAAAAAGCATTCCATTTCCCCAGGCAAGCAGGGAGCGGCTTCACAGAGAAGGTGACTTCTGAGCTGGTCTCAGAAAAGGTCCAGAGGAGTCTGGCCAATGGAGGAAGGGGACATCCTAAGCAACAGCATGTTCCAAGGCAGGGAGGCATGAAAGGTTGTTGCATCAGCCACTAACTAGATGTGTGACCTTGGGCAAATCTATCCTGTTTATCCATAAAAAGGGAAGGAAAACAACAGGGCTGCCAAAGAGTGGGAGTATCCAATGAGATAACTACATGAAAGACCTTGCAAAAACTCTTAACATGAAGGCAGCATTACTATTAACAAGGGGATGGGGAAGCCTGTTTATGTGTCCAGCACAGCCTAGACTGACAGTCCTTAGGGAAAGCAGGAGGGGGCAGGGTGCTGCTGTGGTGTGAGAAGCCTGGGTCCCAGTCTCAGACACCTCTATGGGAGAGCAGCCAAGATGGAGGGCTGTGCTCCAAGGATGGAATCTCCTTGGGTTTAGAATCCCACCCGGATGGGAACAGCTCCCTCCTGGTTAATAGGGTTGCATTACTCTCTCCTGTTTCTACTCATGCCTCATAAATCGTCTTCCGCTAAAACCAGCACTGACTTTCTGAGCAACTGAATCAAGGGATTTGGGAGATCCAGGAAGCATGAAGAAAAACCTTTCTTTTTTCCCTGCCTCCCTCATTTCCTTCCTTCCTTCTTTTTCCCCAAATATGGAGCACTAGTATGGCTTTCCCCCTTCCCAGGGGGAGTAATGGCTTTAATATACAGCATTCACTGTATTTGTATTTTGGACGACCGCTCCTAAGAGTTGTTTTTAAAGAGTCCTCCCAGCAATCATATACCGAGCTCCTGTGTTTGCACACAATTTCCCTTCTGCTCAAGCTCTTGTTGTGTTTACACACAGGACATCTAGCAGCTTGGTCTGGTCAAGGCACTGCTTTTAGCAGCTCTGGGAGACTGAGAACAAAGTGTTGGTATATTCTGTACCTGGTGCCTCTGGAGAGGGGTGAGAGTGGAGGACAACGAACTAAAGGGTTGAAGGGGCGGCCTGTGAGAGCAGGTAGAAGACTTTTGTTACGAGAGACACGAAGACTTGAAACCAGTAGTAGCAGTGGAAGGAGCACAGAGCGGGGGATACTTTGGGAGAATTCCAGGAAACAGAAGTGCCAGGTGGACGGGCGGGGGGACTGGGGTGGGGGGGGAGAGATAGAGAGAGGAGTCCAAAGCAACAGGAAAGTTTCTGGCGTTGGTGACTGTGCAGATGGTGGTCACCATCTTCCAGAACAGGAAATACAAGAAGGAGACAGGTTTGGGGGAGGGGAAGAATTAAGTCACGAGTTCTGTTCAGGACATTTATTCATTCATTTCTGGGGCATTGTTAGTGGCAGATACCTTGTCAGGAAAAACCGTGAACAAAAGAAACAAAGTCCCTGCACTCCTGAAGCTTACACTCCAGGGGCGGAAGGACAGTTTACACAAATAAAACAACAAAGTAACTGCAGAAGCCTGTGTGAGGAAATTAAGCAGAGTCGTGTGGTTGAGTGTGCTGCAAGGGGGGCCAAGGAAGGCCTGTGTGTCCAGACTTGGAGTTAAGAAGTTGCCAGGCTGAGTTTGACGGTGACCCAAAGACATAGAAGCAGAGAAGCAGATCGGATAGAGAAGCTCAGAAATCTGGGCTGGAGATGATCAGAAAAGAGGCCAAAAACCGTATCACAGCATATAATGCTATTTCTAGAAAAATCAAAGATACACAAAATGATACCACGGGTACACTGGGGGTTAAGGCTATTTGGATCTTGTTTTTCCCCTAAACTGGGTGATGAGTACAGAGCTGTGAGATATCATATGTAATTTATATACTTTTTTACACAGCGTATCACAAAGTAAACTTGACTAAAAAAAGGAAAAAAGGCCAGGCGCAGCACCTCACTACGCTCAACGAAACCCCGTTTCTGCACCTCCCTCATCAGGGACCAGGCAGCCTTGGCCGGTTCTCGCTTCACGCGCATTGGCTCAGGCAGTCGCCCCGCCCATGTCCTCCCGCCAGCCAATGGGCGTGCGGGATCCGGGTCCACACCCCCGCCCCGCACCGCCCCGGGCTCGCGCCGCCGAGTGACGTCACGGCCCGGCCCCCGCACGTGACAGCTGCGCGCCGGGTTCCCGCTGGCTGCTGGGCTCCCGCTGGCTGCCGGGCTCGCGCCGCAGAGGCAGGTGAGGCGCCTGTGGCCACGCGGCAGAGGACGCGGGCCGAGGGAGCCAGTCGTGGGGGCGCGCGCGCATGGAGGCGGTGCCGGCGGCCGCCTGAGGACAGCCGGGAGAGCGGAGCGGCCACCTCGTGCATCCGTCAAGCCGCCTCGAGCCCGCGGCACCCGGCGGCTGCGGGCCGCGGAGCCGGCGCGGCCATGGCGACGGGCAGTCAGCAGAAGGAGAACACGTTGCTTCACCTCTTCGCCGGCGGGTGAGTGCCGCGGCCCGACTCCGCGCCCCCGCCCCGCGCCCTCGGTGCGCCGGGGCCGGTTACCGGCCCTCCCGGGGCTGAAGCTCCGCCTCCCGAAAGAGGAAGTCCCGGCGTGGGGGTGGTGGGGAGCCCCGGGGGGAGCAGGGCCTGTCCCACCTCCTGGCCGCATCACCGGAGGGTGATTTTACGCCGCGTGCGCCGCGCCCACACCCACCCCCATCCCCATCCCCATCCCCATCCCCACGGCATCTCCAGCTTTTTCTCCTTTTAAACAGTTAGTGGCTGGTCTGACGACTGTCACTCGGGGGCGGTCCTGCCTGGCCACGCTGCACTTAACGACCCTCTGCCTAGATTCTCCTCCTGGGCCTTTTCCCGAAGGCTCTGGGCGGTCTTGGGGATGCTCGGTTTGGCCCAGGAGTCCCTCAGAGTAGCGCAGGGGCGAGTTCAGGTGGTTGAGAGGGCTGCCGGTATCGGGCATCAGCAGGGACCTGGAAGGTGCTAGTGAACCGTGATGCTGCGGTCAACAACCTGTGGGAGAGCTGATGGGGGACCTCGGGACTAAGTGAAGTCGGGAAGGTGTGCTGAAATGCTTCTCACCTGCTGGTTCAAGCGTCCAACGTCAGAAACAACATTAAATCTAAGACG
>NW_021145454.1:0-31346 GCF_002837175.3 Physeter macrocephalus
GGGTTTTGGGTTGGCTGGAGGTTGGGGTACGCGTAGTTCACATCTCTGCCGGCCCCAGCCAAAGCGCAGGCAGAGCTGGATCCCGTGGTAGGTCGCATGTGCGCCCCAAGCCTGGAGGACCAAGAGCGCCTGCCCTACACCAACGCCACGCTGCAGGAGATCCAGAGCGTCTTCAGCGTGCTACCACTGGAGCTGCCGCGTGCCCTCACCTGTGACGCCCACATGCACGGCCACTTCCTGCCCAAGGTGCCCACCAAGACTGGGGATCCTGCGCAGGAGCTGGGCAGGGCCTATTAACAGAGATCAGCAGGCCTAAGCGTCCAGAGCGCTGACTCTGGGAGCAAGAAAGTAGGCGGCCTTCCTTGCCGCTGGCTTCGAAATGGGGTCTTGGATGGATGTTTGGAAGAGTCGCTTGCCAATTTTTCAAGTAACCCTTGCACATTGCCCCAGGGCACCTTCATGATTCCTCTCGTGTCTGCACACCAGGATCTCACCCGATTTAAGGACCCAGACTGTTTCAATCCCACCAACTTCCTGAATGACAAGGGTGAGTTCCAGAGCAACAACTCCTTCATGCCCTTTGCCCCAGGTGTGGGCTGGGCAGGGAGGGGACCAGCCTGGACATGCCGTGGGGTGCATGGGTTTCTCATTCCACACCCCCATGTCCCAGGAAGGCAATGTGCCTGGGTGCAGGCCTGGCCCGATCCGAGGTCTTCCTCACCTCCATTCTCCAGCAGTTCTGCCTGCTCCCTGTGGGGAGCCCCGCCAACATCGACCTCACCCCACAGTGCACTGACCTGGGCAACGTGCCCCCAGCCTTCCAACTCTGTATGGTGGCCCGCTGAAGCCAGGTTCAGCCACCCTCTGCTCACTGGCTTTCAGACCTCCTTACCCTCTTTGGTCAATAAAGGCCCTGAATTGCAGATGGAGGGGTCTTCTTACCAACAGGGAGTGAGAGAGTCAGTCAGATGTGTGCAGCTCTGAGGTAAACTTTTATTTCTTGGCTGACAGGACTTGCAGACCTATGCTCCTCCCAGCACCTTTTATCCTGCCCAAGCAGCGGCAGCCTAGTCCAAAAGGTGCCATGGCCAAAGGGGTTGGGGAGTCACTTCACATTCCAAGCTGGAGGAGTGGGGGGCTTGGGGATACTCCCCCACAAACCTTTGCCAGCAAGAGGCCATGACTCACCCCAACCCCAAATCCTGCATTCTGGCGGGAGGTGGCAATGCCTCCTTCCAGCTCTCCAAACCTGAGAGGGACATGCATGACCAGACAGGGCAGGACACAGGCCCCCAGCTCCAGTAATGGCAGTCCCCAACACCGGCCTCTGCCCAGGTCACAACCCCAGCCCCCATCCCAGGGCAGCAGAGGTCTCTCCTCCTCCTTGGTCCTCAGCGATGGATGGAGCCCTCCACACCAGGCAGAACAGAGGCAAAGTCAGAAGCAGCGGCAGTGGCAGGGAAGGAGCAGGCACCGTGACTGGCAGCACCGGGCCCAGGGCTCTCCCGAAGTCAGGGCAAGCTGTCTGTCCGTGCAGCTCTGGGGCTAGACACTAGGTGGGCGTAGTCGGCTGTGATACAGGTACTTGGACACCTTTCTGTCCTGATGCTGGGGGTGAAGGGGGACAGGAGACTGAGTCATCAGGAACGGAACTAAGAGGCCAAGGAAACCTGGGAAGATGGGGAGATGACCAGAAGAGATGGGGCTCATGCTGGGGATACCAGGAGAGTGAACTGTCTAGGGAAGGTCGGCAAAGATGGGGAAAAATGAGTGACAGGATTCAGTGAGAGACTGATGAGGTGGCTTGAGGCCTAGGGAGGTACATGGAATAGGAAGGACTTGAGGGAGGGGACACTGTTTGGGAAGCCGGTACCTAGCTGATACTTGTCTTTGGCTGCTGCTCGCTCCTTGGCATCAAAATACCAGACAGTGATGGCGTACCTGGTGGCATAGGCTGGTTTCACCTCATGGGGGTTCCGCCGATCAGACCAGAAAATGAGCAGCCGGTCAAAGAGTGGCTCAATGTTGACTTGTCTTTGGCTGCTGCTCGCTCCTTGGCATCAAAATACCAGACAGTGATGGCGTACCTGGAGACCAGAGCAGCCCCAGAGGGTGGTTAGAGATCACTTTTCTTCAATTCCAGCCATTATATCCACCCCGAGCCTCCCCCTCTTGGCACGCCATCACTTCCTAGTCACTTCAGGGGTCTGACAAGACTTTGCTGGCACAGGGGGAGCACCTGGGCACATTCCCGAAGTATGGACCATACCTGGTGGCATAGGCTGGTTTCACCTCATGAGGGTTCCGCCGATCAGACCAGAAAATGAGCAGCCGGTCAAAGAGTGGCTCAATGTTGGCTACCACGGGACGGCCCTCAGGGAATATCTGTAGCAGGCCGCCATGCACCTGAAGGCAGGCCAGAGGATGAGGCAGCAGGCTGGGAGTCCTGCCTAGAGCCCCCGCCTTGCACTGCCGGCCCCCAGGAGCCCACCAGGGGGCATTATAACTGCACACATCACTCCCTCCCACCACTCAGGCTCTCAAAATGAATGACAACCCAGAGTCTGCATCACCATGGAGATGGGCAGGAAGCTACTTAAGAAGACAGGAAATGGGGCGGGGGAGGTGCTCGTTAGGCTGGGGGCTGGGCAGACAGCACCATTCCCCAAAGAGGGGGAACTGCCGCCACACAGTCCGCTGAGGAGGAGGTCCCATTTCCCAGAAAGAGCCACTGGGCACATTCCACCGCCCCCCAGTGGGTTGGGAAGAGGAAGGGGACAATGCTAGAAGCTGAGCTGGGAAAGGAAAATGCAATGGATGCACGCCACGCCACCCCACCCTCAACATCCTACCTTGACGTCCCAGTTCTGATTCAGGTAATAGATGCAGGTGATGCAGCGCCCATCGCCATGGGGATTGTCAACGTGTCTCACGTACCCCAGCCCGTTACCTGGGTAACATGCCACCATGGCCTGGCAGAGACGGATGGAGAGGGTTTACTGAGGCTAGCTGGCAGCGACTTTTGAGGAAGCAGCCATCACCTCCTCTTTCTCACCCCTCTCAGCCCCTCATCTTTCCTCAGGTGTCCTGGGTTCCAAGGGTTCCAGCACCCAGACTTTCTCCTTTTCCAGCCAAGCCTCCAGCCACACACCTCACGCCCCTACCCCCACCGCGTCTGGCGCCGACATGTAGCTCAATGAGCAACTGAGGACTTGGTTTTTTAAAGATAACCTGACCCCACGTCAGACATTTCACTAGGATAAAAGCAATTTAAACATTTCCTGGTGTGCAGGGATGTGGCCTCACAGCCCCACACCAGGAGTTCTCTCCTTGAGCTGTAGAGTTGGAATGACCTGGGACACTGATACCCAGGCCCACCTCAGAGGTTCTGATGTACCTGGTCTCAGGTGGAGCCTGGAATTTTTAAAGGTTCCCCAGGTAATTCTAATGTGCAGCAACGTTGAGAACCACTGACCTTAACTATAAAGAATACCCGCTAAATAATCTGTCTCCTACACAACTGAACAGGTACCAAAACCTAGAATGTGACCAGAACCTGAGATCTAATCCCACCTCCAAGGATAACCTGCCAAGTAGCCTTGGACAGTCTCGTCACCTGAATGGGCCTCAAAACGCCTCATTTGTAAAATGGGGCTAATAAACACCTTCGGTTTACAGCAGTAGCATGAACCCCTCTGAGAACATGACTTTGGAGGCTCCTGACCTGCACAGATCCGAGTCAGACCTTGTTCCAGGTCTCGGCTTCTGTGTGTACAGGTCTAGCCACGGGGTTCTCGCCACTGCCCTAGGCAGCCCTGGCCATTCTGAGTCCTGGGCCTAGCCACTCCGGGCCTGTTTCTCATCAGGTACCCAGCAAAATGATGGATGTGATGTGAGGAAAAGGGCCCAGGTGTTCCTGCAGACCTATGTCCTGGGTTCAAGTCTCAGTGCTGCCACATAAGCTCTGATGTGGGGCAGATGACTGAACTTCCCCGTCTCCAGTTCCTCATCCACGAAATGGAGCTAACAACTACTTTTTTGGAGATTTTGCCGGTTTTGCTCAAGGGTGGGGTGGGGAAAGGGGTCCAGTGCTGCAACCTCTTCCCGCACAACCCATGGCCACAGCAGCCAGAGGCCCCTTACTCCAGCTCACCACTGCTCAAACCCCTTCAAGTTCCTCGCTGCATCCCAAGAGAACACAAATCCCTGACCACAGCCTCCAAGGCCACTAGCCTCATACACCATCTCCAGCCTCGAAATCCTCCTCACTCTTCTCTGACCAGGCCAAGCTCATCCTCAAGGCCTCTGCACCTGCCTGAACACTCTTCCACTGGTTCCCCTTGTTATTCAGGTCTCAGGACCAGGAGCACCTTGAGTCCTCTAGCTGAAGGCACCTGGGCTGATTTCCCATTCCATCCCTCTCAATGCAAAATCAGCACAGGTACCTGTTTACCTAGTACTGGCCCCTAGGGCCAGGCCTGTCTCCCTAGTGCCAGAGAGGTAGCTGCTGATTAAAAGTACTCCTCTGGGTCTCAGGGCCTCCATTCCGTCCTTCCTGTGCACCCTCACAGGGTCTCCCACCATGCAGGCAGGGACACACTCTGTAGTCTGTCAGGGAATGGGGCTCCTGTGTGTGTGAAGGGCACAGGAACAGGCCCTTTAAGGCCCCCCTCCCCCCACATATACTCACCTGGGAGTGGGGCTGGGGGTGGCATCCTCCGGCCCCAGAGAAGCATCTACTTCCTGCCCCCACAAGGGAAGGGACAACAACCAGAGTAACACGGAAACTTGCTCCCCATACTTCCATCTCCAGGAAGGGGCAGCTAGGATCACTGTGCATGCACCCACCCCCCACCCCCCCCACACCCCCCTTCGATCAGAATCCCAGGTCTCAGCCAAGAGCAGCAGGCCCCACCTCCAAACTGCTCTTAAAGGGGCCTCCCGGGGTCACCTATGGCAGTCTTTGATGGCAATGGGAGTCAATCCCCTCCCACCTGCAGGTCAACTGAGCAGAGGAACTAGGGAGAGGAAGAAGGCAAAAGAACTCGGGGGCCACCGAGAGGCAGGTTGCTACCAGCCGAAACCACACTGGTGACCCACCCCCCGACATCGTGACCACCCCACACTGTCTTACTCCAGAGCCTGGGGAGGGAGCCCAGATGTTGCCCTCTGAAGGCGAGGAAGCCTGCAGTTGCTGCCTCACTGGGGCAGGGGAGGGTCTGAGAGGAACTCCAGGGGCTGGGTTGGCTCTTCCCCTCCCTGCTTAGTCCAGCCAGGCTTGTTCTTACCTCCCAGGGCTAAGAAGTCTCAACACCCACCCCACCACCCCTCCAGGGCCCTGCTCCCAACCACATCCAAGGCACCAAAGGAAAAGAGATCTGCGCCCTCTCCCCTCCCCTCCTGAAATGGCCACAGCCTGGCTGGGGAGTTAACCTGGTTTTCCTATCCTGTGGATGAGCAAACGGAGGCTCAGAGAAGCATCCTGCCTTTGGCCACTCAACTCTTGTGGTCTCCCCACCAACCTCCCTCCTGTGAGGATGGGTGACCCTGGGGAGAAGCTGCTGAACACCTTGTGGCTAGGGAGATTCCCACTGATCTCTCCTGCCCCTGGGAGGGGCCGCCTCTGGCCCTCCAGCTACCAAAGTAACAGGAGGGAGAGGGAAGCAGGACAAGTTCCAGCTGGGGTGGGGAAGCCAGTATGGCTTCAGCCCGGGGGAGCCCTAGTCCCCGAGCCAGCTCCAGCCTGAGACAGAAGCTGCAGAGACAGAACCCAAGATGGGATCTGAGGGAGGAGGGAGAGGACATCAGGAGCACAGCCTCATGCCTGCAGGGCAAAACACAGTCTGTGCCATCAGCCAGGCATCTCTGGTGCTGTGCAGTGGACACTCCCTACAGGGCCTTGTCCAAACACCACCAAACCTTGGACTCAAGGCCAGGATCCTCACACCCCTCCACGAGGAGAATTAACATGTCAGCAGGCCAAAAGGCCCTACGGACGACTGTCTTGTGCAGGGCTCCTAACCCCAGGTTCTTGAATGGGCAGCTGGAGGCCCAGAAGGCCCTGATCACTGACCATAAACTCCAATCAAATGAGCATTTTTCTTAAGACAGGGTCTGTGGTTTTTGGCAGATTCTTAAAAAGGCCCAGGTTCCAAAAAAAAAAAGGATTAATAACTGCTACTCTAAAACAAGAGAAAGGGACCAAGAAGAGATACAAGGGCAGAGGATCAAGGAAACAGACCAGAGCTGGATAAGGATAAAGTGATGGAGATACAGAACAGACAGGATGGAGGACAGGGTCTAGGATGGGGAGGGATGGGAAAGATGGGGACATAACCTCCACCTGGGCTGGCAAACAGCCACCCCCACAAAGCCGTCCGTGATGCAAATGCCATAGTATGGCATACAGTGCACAATGTAGCCCAGCACCAAGCACAGTGGGCAGTGCCTCCTCCCTAAGCCCGGCATCGGCCTCACCACTGCCACCCTCCCCCCTCCACCTTCTGGTTCTCCTACCCGGGAGACAGAACAGACAGACCAGAGACAGACAATGGACAGGATGGACTAGATATACACGAGTAGATGAAAAAATAAGGGAACAGGGAAGAACAAAGACAGGGGCAGACAGGCAGGTACAGACGGCAGAGGCAGAAACCTGTGCCTGTCTACACTGAACATTCTTGGTCTAGGATCCATGAACAGACATCAGGCGGCTGTGAACGCCACTATGGCCCATTCAGATGTGGGGCTATGACTGTCGGCACCTCTCCTCAGGTTCTTCAAGAGGATCCCTGGCAGGGTCAAGAACCATGGTGACTACAGGCCAAACCCATGGTTTACAGGTACACAAACTAAGGCCACAGGGAGTGAGAGCCCAAAGTGAGCTCCCTCCAACAGTCCCTGCGCCAGAGCTGCCTGAACTCTTTTGTGACCCCAGAAGCCTATCTCCAAACCCACTGGTGCTCAGAGCACTAGGCATCCAACAAGTGCTGGGCAGCCCCCCACCCCACCACCCGGTCCCTGCAGCCTCACCTTGGTGCGCCCATTGATGACGTAGCTGCCCAGCCTCCCAGCACAGTGGCGGATTACAGCATCCACGTGGGCCATGAGGGCACCGATGCTTCGGCAGCCTGGCTCATGGCCTTCCACCCAGGCAATCTGGTCCCCACGGATGCTGCGTGGCGGGATAGCCCGCTGGCTCACTAGCTGCCCATCACGCAGGCGCCCGCCCCGCTTCAGGGCCTCCACCTCTGCCAGCACTCGGCCACCCAGTGCCGCCCCCAGGAAGCTGTCCTTGACGCAGATGCCATAGTACCGCATGCAGGGCACAATATAGTCCAGGGCCAGGCGCTCAGGCGCAGCGGGCAGCACCTCCTCCCTCAGCCCGGCGCTGGCCTCGCCGCTGCCACTGCTGCAGCCCTCCCCCTCCGCCTCCGCCTCCTGGTTCTCCTGCCTGGCCCAGGGCCGCTTGCTGGGGGCGGGGGCATCCCCACCATCCTCTGCCCATTTCCGTTTGGGGGCCTCGGGCCGGGCGCCCTGGGCTGCCAGTCGCCGGCACCCCTTGGTGACCAGTGCCGCAGCACCCTCACTCTGCAGCGGCCGCAGCTCGCCGCCATCCTGCCCACCGAAGCCCTCCCGCAGGGGGCTGGCTGTGGTGGAAGTAGCTGTGGCTCTGGGGGTCCCACTCCCCGCCGAGGCCTCACCAGGCCCTCCTGGACGGTGGTAGGACAACAGGGGACAAGGCAGGTAACTCTCCACCCCCATCCTGGCCCTGCTAGGCTCCAAGGGCTCTGACACCGAACCCGGCAACTGAGGGAGAGCCTGACTCAGGGGCTGCGGCTGGCACGGGCTGTCCATGGCAGCAGTGTCTTCATCCCCCGGGCATGGAGGGCACGGCCCAGGCCCATGGTGCCACCCTCCTCCACCTCCTCCTCCTCCACTTGATGCAGCCGGGGGCCGGGGCGGCTGGGCCTGGCGTGGGGCAGGATGAGGCAGGGCAGATGGCAGAGGCTTTTCTCGTGCCCTGGGGGTGCTTGCTGGTCCCCAAGTCCTCTGCTGTCCCTAGGGGCTTGGGAAGGGACCTGTCACGGTGGCTGGAAAGAGAAACAGAGAGAGAGAGAGAGAGAGAGAGAGAGAGAGAGAGAAAAAGGAATGTGAGAAGAGCTACAGGGAAGAGGGCTGGGCGGGGTGGGGAGTGGCAGGGGCAGTAGATAGAAAGACAGACTTGGCTACAAAGACCCCAAAACCTGAGGCCACGTGGGGAAAAAGACTGGGACTTGGGTGGAATCACTAAGAGACAAGGGGCAATAAGGGGGCAGCTGGAGGAGTGAGACTGGGTAGATGACCCACAGGCAGAGGACTGCAGTGGGAGCTGTGGGCGAGAGACACCCTCAGACAAACACAGACCTACAGACAGAAAAGAAGAAGGGGACTTGAAGTAGAAAAGGATGGAGGAGTGGGAAGTAGGAGAGTTAGAAACACAGACCGGAGGTGGGGGGGGGGGCGGGAGGGGGAATCTGCCTGGAAGACACAGAGGGAATGTGGGGATCTACAGACCGTGGAAACTGGGGGGTCCAGAGACAGAAACACACACCGGAGAAGAGCAGGGAGGGTGGGCCTGAGACAGCCGAGCAGAACCCAGCCCAACAGGAGGAAGCCCGTTAGGGACTGACACACACCCAGACGGAAGGGAGGTCCTGAGACAGACAGACGGAAGGGACCCGTGGGAGCAGGGTCCACAGCGACAGAGGGAAGGGTGGAGGAAGGCTCATGCACTCGGGGAAAGGACGACGGAAAAAGCGCCCCCCTCCCAAGTCCCTTCGGTGCGGGTCCTGGGGCCCCTCGGGGCACAGCAGGAGACGAAGACAAGGCCTAAGGACCGCTGGAACCCCGTGTCCCCACCCCTCCCCTCCCCCTCCGCCCTCTCCCTGCTCCCCCCCAACCCCCCCAACGGCCGGCGCTTAACATGCCCGGCGCACGTTCCCTCCCCCACGCCCCACCCCCACCCTCCCCTCCCCAGGGTCGCCAGGCTTCGCCACAGAGTGCTGGGCGCGCGCCCCCGCACCCCGCCCGGCTCGCGCCGGCGCCCGGCCTCAAGCGCCTTCTCCGCCCCGCTCCATGCCCTCCCCGCGGTCTCCTCACCGAGGTTTTTCCTCCGGCCCCGGCGCCGCCGTTTGTGCCAGCCGCCCTGCGCCGCACAGCGCGCCATACCCCGCCCCCACCACCCGCGACGCTCCGCCCCCGCCTCGCCCGGTGGGCACGTGACCGCATCCGGGCGGAGGAGACCAGGGCTTGCGCAGGCGCGAGTCGCGCGAGGCGGGGCGAGGAAATTCAGAACACCCTCTCCCTCGAGAAAGGGGAAACGGATCAGTCGCAGACGCAAGGCTTTTATGCACTCTCCGCTCCGCCCCTTCTGCGCGAGAGGAGGAACGCAGTTAGGAAGGGCTGGATCCGGTGGGGGAGTTTCGGCGCATATTATGCCAAGCGAGTGGGAGGGGTATGCAAATAATCCTATTTACATATACAGGCCCGCCCCCTTGGAGCTGAGAACGCGGCGGAACGATGAGTAGCAGGGTAGGGGAGCGGCATACAGATCATCGGTATTATTTACATGGACAGCTCCGCCTTCTCACAGCCCAAGAATAGGAATATTGAGAAACGTCTGCGCAATTAGTTGGGAAATATATGTAAATTTGCACGACAGTAAGTAATTTACATAAGGACTTTTTATAACAGAGGAAAAAAAGAGCGGAACGTCCTTGAGAGAAGGGAAAAAGAACCAGAAGGGACGTGCAAACATTCTGACCCGCTCCACCCTGCCCCATCGGGACAACTGTGTGGCGCCCGAATAAAACAACCTAGGAAAGCTACTCAGAGAAGACATTTGCATGACAGCCTCGAGTCTCTGGACGACCTGACCTGGGAGGACTATGCAGATGAGGTCATTTAAATGCCCCACCCCCTCCGCCAGCACCCAGGCTGAGCAGGGACTCAGGCCTCCCGTGAGGGTGGTTTAAGGCCAAACTGGGGATGGGAGAGCAGTTGGGAGTGTCCTCAGTGGGCTGCACCTGTCCCTGGCAGAGCATGTGCGGGTGTCAGAGGTTCACCTGGACACAGGAGGCAACACACTGATCTCAAATATGCACAGGAGTCCCGGTGGCACAAAAGCCCACACAGTCTTCATGGGCACACACAGGGTTCATGGTCACACACAAGTGGATCAAAGGAGTCAAATTCACAGCAAAACACACACAGACCTCAGGGGCACACAAACACAGTCACACACCAAATAGACACTGCCTCAGACTTTCAGGAATCAGACATGCATAGCTATCACCCACCGGGCCCAGACCCAGGGCTCAACTACAGGCCTGAATTCTCATTCCCTAGCTTTGGTGTCCCAAACAACGCCAGCCTCACAGACACAATCACCAAGGACACAGAGCACTCATAAGCAACAGTGTCACACACACAAGCAGCACACATTCCTACAGATCCCATCACACCCATCACAAACAGAGGGACATTAGTGTTACGTATGTGGGCAAACTCCCTCTACAACAGACATCTGAGCCATGGAGTCATGGTGGACCCCCGTACCATGTCCAACCCAAAAACATGGCCCCCAAACACCATCAGTGACCTCTTTTGCCCCCCCCCTCCCCACCACCCCAAAATGACGGAGGCTATGACACAGGTGTAAACAATGCTTTATGGGGGTGGGGTGGGGACGGGACAGACCTCCAGGTAAGGTAATAAATAACACGTACTCGCAGTGGCAGGGCCAGGGGAGCTGAGGCCAAATGGCCCTGGTCTCGGGCTTTGGAAACTCTTTGAGTATGGTTAGGGGTTCAGGGGGAAGAGGGGTTAGCCAAGACAGAGGAAGCAGCAGCAGGTACGGATTCCCCCTTCCCCCGTGGCTCAGTCTTGCCCCTCAGCCAGGCCCCACCAGCCCAGGGAAGGGGGACAGGTGGCGGGGCAGCTTCTCTGGGGCCAGGTCAGGTAAGGGGCTCAGCCTCCCAGGGCCTGGGTCTGGGCCCCAGCCAGAAGGATAGGGCTGGTCCTGGAGAACGGGTGAGCTGAAAGAAAAGTGTGCCGTGAACTGGAGGGATCTTGGGTCTGTTGGCTGGTGTCTCTGTCTCATTTCTGGGTATCTTCCTGCCCGCCTAACTGTGCCTGTCTGTTCATACTTTTCTCTTTCTCCCAAAGTTTCTACATTGTCTGACTTTCTGTTTCTTGTCTGCCGGTACTTTGGGGCTCTAGAGCTGAGGGCACGTGCACCTCCCTGTTTACCTGCCTCAGAGAGCTGTCTCCTTGAGTCTGTAGAGGGGCATCTCAGTGTCTACATTCTGTGTCCCCACCTTTGCACCTCTGTGTTCCTCTATGTTCCTGGATCATCCAGGCTCTAGGTCTCATTCCCGTGTTTTCCAAACCGAGGAGACACATCAGTTCCTGTTTTGTAGTTATCTGCAGATAGCATTACCTGGGAGCTTCTAGAAATCCCCAGATAACTTCAGAATCTCTGGGGTAAGGCCCGGGCATCAGTATCTTTTAAAGCTCTCCAGGTGATTCCACTGTGTACAACTGCATTAGTGGGTTGGGAAATCAGTTTGGTGGGCCTTGAGCAATTGTTGTAACAGAATAAAATAGAAAATACCATAAAAATTAAAATGTTAACATATTAAAAAAAAAAGAAAGAAAATTTCAGAGTGCTTCATATGTTGGTCCATAGAGACAGAAAGCAGATGGGTGGGGGCCAGAAGCTGGGGAGAATGGAGAATGAATGCTTAAAGGGTATGGGGTTTCCTTTTAAGGGTGATGAAAATGCTTTGAAACTAGACAGAGGTGGTGGTTGCATAACCTTGCGAATGTACTAAATGCCACTGAATTGTACGCTTTAAAATGGCTAAATTTGTTGTGTGAATTTCACCTCAATTTTAAGAGAAAGAATATTAATACGAGAACATGTGTTTTAGTTTTATACGTGTGTGACTATATTAGATCAACAAATAAAGTATATTTCCTCCTGTAGAGGGCAATCAACAAAGTTTGAAAATGCAGTCTTATTACATTTGATTCACTGAGGGAAAACCCTGAAACAGACTCAAAACTAAGCTCCGAGGCGAAGAGTACACACCCATCTGATTCTACATAGCCCAGAGTCTTTAAAATGGATAAGAAGAAGAAAAATAATAAACAGCCCTCGTTTATCAAGTCTTAGCTTACTGCCTGTCAGGCCCTGTTCTAAGCACTTTACATGAATTAACTTAATCTTCTCAACACTCACACTGAGGTGGGTACTATCATTAGCCCCATTTACAGATGAGGAAATCAAGGCCCAGAGAGGTTAAATGATTTGCCCAGAGCTATGAAGTGACAGAGTTGGAGTACAAACACAGGCAGCCCAGCTCTGGAGTCTGTGATCTATCACCTTCTCAGATGGGTGAGACAAACACCATACAGATAACAATGACCAACTCTGTCGGTTGAACGCTTTGAAAAGGAGGGGCAGTTGTGAGACCGCCCATCTAGAGGGAGTGACCCCATTTGGGAAGCCTATGAAGGTTCCCTGCAGGAAGAGGCATTTTAGCAGAGACCTGATGATGGATGGGAGTTGGTGCCAGAAGGGAGCACAGGCACAGCAGATGCAAAGGCCTGGAAGGAAAAGAGCCCTGCCCAAAGAGCTCATCCTTGACTCCTCTCTCACATTCCACATCCATTCATCAGGAAATTATGTTGGCTCTGCTCTCCAAGTACATATATCCAAAGTCTAAACACTTTGCTCCACAGCCATCCTGGAGCTGCCAGTGGCTGTCGGGTGGAGGGTTGGGTGGGCATGAAGCACAGAGACGAGAATTGTCAAGACATACACACCCGCAGAGAGGTGGGGATAGGACCAAATCCTGTAGGAACTTTCAAGCCTGTCAAGGACTTTGGACCAAGCACAGGGGAACAAGCACGGCTTCCTGGAGGAGGGGGAGAGGTTACCAGAAAAGAGAGGGAAGGAATCAGATTTGTGCTTTAGGAAGACCCAGTGACTACGCGAGGAGGGGACAAGCCTGGAGACACAGATCAGGGAGGGTACAAACCTATTCACTTTGCAACCCCTCCTCCGCCCCCACCTTGATCCTGTCCACCACTGTCTCTCACCTTGACTTTGGAGTGGCCTACTCACTGGTCTCCAGGCAACCACCCCTGCCCCCTTCAGTCTCTCCTCTATATGCAGCCAGAGGGGCCCTGTGAACACCTGAATCAGATCTTGTCCCTTCTCTGCTCGGAGCCCTCCTATAGCTCTCATCCCACCCAGCGTATAAGCCAGGGTCCTTCCCGTGGCCCACAAGGCCCTAGCTCATCTGCTTCCTCCCACCCCAACCTCATCTCCAGCTCACCTACTCCCTGGCGCGCGCGCACGCACGCGCACACACTCCACTCCAGCCACGCTGGCCTCCTTGGACTTCCTCACCCAGGGGAGGAGGCAGGACCCTACCTCAGGGCTTTGCACTGGCTGTTCTCTCTGCTTAGAACACTCTTCCCCCAGGTCCCCACATGACCCCTCCCTCAGCTCCTTCAGGTCTTTGCTCAAATGTCACCTTCTCAGTGAGGCCTCCCCTCATCATCCTATTTAACACTCCACTCCTCCACCTCCCCTCCCTCCTTGATTCTTCTCCACAGCTCTTATCGCCCCACCTACTAAACAATTTGCTTGTGTATCTTCTTTATTGTCCATCTCCTCCATGAAGGCAGGGATTTTTGTCTGTTTTCCCCACTGTTACAGCCCCAGTGCCGGGAGCAGGGCCTGGCGCAGAGGAGGCACTCGACAAACATTTGATGAATTATGAATGGGAGGGTCACAGATGCAGGGCAGAGAGCTGGCGGTGGGATGGGAAGGACGGGTGGTTTCCCAGGGCCGGGAAGATGGCCCCTTTAACTCAAGTGTTCTTGTGTCTTTCTTCCTCACTCTGTTTCTCTTGTCATCTCTCCTTTTCTGTGTCTCTGTCTCTGTTCCGTACTCCCCTTTGTCAGGAGACCAGCCCTGCAGCCCGAGTCCCCAGTATCCCACCTGGCTCCGCTGGTCTCAGCAGCCGCAGGGCTGAGGGGCCACAGCCTGGGCACTCCGAGGCTGCCGCAGCTGGCGAAGGGAGGCGTCACCATATTGAATGCCGGAGCCCATCCTCTCGGGGTCAAGCTCACCTGGGGGGAGCGGAGAGGTGAGGACTGGTCCCTTGGAGACCTCTGGACCCTGCCTTCCACTCCCACTCCGGGCAGTTGGGGGCCTCACCTGAGTCGATCTTGTTCAGAATGGTGCGGGCACACTTCAGAAAAGCCTCCTCCACGTTCTCACCCGTGAGAGCACTAGTTTCCAGGAACATTAGCTCTGGGGGGGCAGACACTCGGAAGGTCAGGGCCTCAGTCAGTCCCCATCCTCCACTCCAACTCTGACCTGCTGTCTCTTGTTCTGTTCCTCAAACGTTCCACCTTTGCCTTCACTCTGGGCCTCCGTACATGCTGTTCCCCTGCCGTGAATGCCCCCTTCCCCAGGTACCCACCGAGCTCTTCCTTTAGAGCTCAGCTCACATCTCCTCCTCCAGGAAGTCCTCCTGACCTCCCAGGATGAGTCAGGTGCCTCCTCTGGGCTCCCACAGACCCCTGTGCCTCCCCGCTCCCAGCCCTGACCCCTTTGGGCCGTCACTATCTGGAAATGGTCTTCCCCCTGCCCCCCGGACTGTGAGGCCATGAGAGCTGGGTCCAGGGCTGTCTTCGTCACTGTGTCCCCAGCACCATCCAGCACAGGCCCATCACAGTCCACCCGCCAGCCATGTGACAGCCATCTCACAGTAAGTAAGAGCCAGGATTCAAACCCACGTCTTTCTGATGGCAAATCCTCTAAACCTGCAGGTTACAAACTGGAGGAACATGGACAGACCCCAGGCCAGCGGATTTTGGCCAACATGATGTTTTCAAATGAGTTTAGACCTGCTTACCTTTTGTTGTTATATTCACTAGTCTGTTTTATTTTTTAGATTCCACATATAAGTGATACCAAACAGTATTTGTCTTTCTCTGTCTGACTTATTTCACCTAGCATAATGCCCTCCAAGTCCATGTATGTTGCTGCAAATGGCATTATTTCATTCTTTTTTATAGCTGAGTAGTATTCCATTGTATGTATATATTATATATATATTATATATATATAATATATATATATACCACATCTTCTTTATCCATTCCTCTGTTGATGGACACTTAGGTTGCTTCCATATCTTGGCAATTGTAAATAATGCTGCTATGAACATCGGGGTACGTGTATCTTCTCGAATTAGTGTTTTTGTTTTTTTCAGATCTATACCCAGGAGTGGGATTGCTGGGTCACATGGTAGTTCAATTTCAGTTTTTTGAGAAACCTCCATACTGTTCTCCATAGTGGCTGCACCAATTTACACTCCCACCAACAGTGTAGGAGGGTTCCCTTTTCTCCACATCCTTGCCAACATTTGTTATTTGTGGTCTTTTTGATGATAGTATCCTTGCATACCTTTCGATGTGGCTGTCAGTCTTGTCTACTCCCCTAATGCCAGTGCCTGCTAACCTGGGGTCTACCCTGTCCCCTCTCCCTTGCTCACAAAATGTACCTGTCCCCTAGGGCCATCAGAGTTTGCAGTCGCCACCTTATACCAATACCCTGTGCTGCCTCCCCAGAGTGGTCGAAACCTTCTTAGCAGCCAATGTGAATCAAGCACCCATCCATCCAGGCAGTGCTGAGAACTCCCCATGGACCACATCCCTTAACCGTCATGCACTCTGTGAAGCAGAAACGCTGTGATCCCAGCTTTCCAGATGAGGAAACTGAGGACCAGAGTGGTCACACAGCTCGCAATGTGGCAACACCCAGATCTGAACCCAGACCTCTAAATCTCCACATTCCCCTGCTGGGCAGAGCTACAGAGAGCCAGCAGGCCCATGGGCCCCACTGTATAGCCCCCCCGCCCAGCCCTCACCGTTCTCCTGGGCAAAGCGGGAGGCCTCCAGGAAAGTGACCTCACGCTCCAGGTCCAGGTCCTTCTTGTTGCCACAGAGAATGACCACGATATTGGGGCTGGCCAGCGTGCGGGCATCCGTCAGCCAGGCGGCCAGCGAGTTGTAGGTCTCCCGGCTGTGGAGAAGGAAGCCAGGAGGGAGGCAGACGCGGGTGGGGGGCAGCCCAGGCCCCACCCCGCCCCACTCCGTGCACCCACCTGGTGATGCCAAGTCCATGTATGTTGCTGCAAATGGCATTATTTCATTCTTTTTTATAGCTGAGTAGTATTCCATTGTATGTATATATTATATATATATTATATATATATAATATATATATATACCACATCTTCTTTATCCATTCCTCTGTTGATGGACACTTAGGTTGCTTCCATATCTTGGCAATTGTAAATAATGCTGCTATGAACATCGGGGTACGTGTATCTTCTCGAATTAGTGTTTTTGTTTTTTTCAGATCTATACCCAGGAGTGGGATTGCTGGGTCACATGGTAGTTCAATTTCAGTTTTTTGAGAAACCTCCATACTGTTCTCCATAGTGGCTGCACCAATTTACACTCCCACCAACAGTGTAGGAGGGTTCCCTTTTCTCCACATCCTTGCCAACATTTGTTATTTGTGGTCTTTTTGATGATAGTATCCTTGCATACCTTTCGATGTGGCTGTCAGTCTTGTCTACTCCCCTAATGCCAGTGCCTGCTAACCTGGGGTCTACCCTGTCCCCTCTCCCTTGCTCACAAAATGTACCTGTCCCCTAGGGCCATCAGAGTTTGCAGTCGCCACCTTATACCAATACCCTGTGCTGCCTCCCCAGAGTGGTCGAAACCTTCTTAGCAGCCAATGTGAATCAAGCACCCATCCATCCAGGCAGTGCTGAGAACTCCCCATGGACCACATCCCTTAACCGTCATGCACTCTGTGAAGCAGAAACGCTGTGATCCCAGCTTTCCAGATGAGGAAACTGAGGACCAGAGTGGTCACACAGCTCGCAATGTGGCAACACCCAGATCTGAACCCAGACCTCTAAATCTCCACATTCCCCTGCTGGGCAGAGCTACAGAGAGCCAGCAGGCCCATGGGCCCCACTGTATAGCCCCCCCGCCCAGCCCTCACCGTTCTCCTGGGCAAAGCGGGAGGCCTCCAGGAAAGTGACCTCACGCTCCAGGTCCAGGTCCTTCTTGTTGCCACAGAGAATGACCACGATATTGGGGCTGGCCAGCGTGCGGGCATCCGTCAGCCAGGCGGCCAGCGAGTTGTAGGTCTCCCGGCTGTGGAGAAGGAAGCCAGGAGGGAGGCAGACGCGGGTGGGGGGCAGCCCAGGCCCCACCCCGCCCCACTCCGTGCACCCACCTGGTGATGTCATACACCAGCAGGGCTCCAGCCGCCCCTCGGTAGTAACTCCGTGTCACCGACCTGTGGGGCCAGGGGGACCCAGTCACCCCCGAGGCTGGGGTGTGCCCCAGGACTGCCCCCCTCTGCGGAGAGAGGCTGGTGGTTCGGAGGCCCCCCTTCACTGCTGGCCCATCCCCCTAAACCTGGCCGTGGTCTACAGTTTCTCCCACTCGCGGTCTCTGTTTCCCTCAATCTCTATCGCACTTAGCTGCCTGCCTCCGCCTCAGTCTCCCTACCTTTCTTTGCATTTTTAAAATTTTTTTGGCCATGCCATTTGGCCTGTGGGATCTTAGTTCCCTGACCAGGGGTTGAACCTGGGGCCCCAGCAGTGAAAGCACTGAGTCCTAACTACTGGTCGGCCAGGGAATTCCCTCTTCCTACCTTTGACTCTCTCTGTGTCCCTGGCTTTCTGCATCTCTTCATTGGTCTGTGCCTTTCTGTCTCTTGTGTGCATGTGTATCTTTAATTCTCTATTTCTCTCCATCTCTGTTGCTCTGGCTCTGTCATCCTCACCCTTTCCCATTCATTCATTCATTCATTCAACATTTTCTGTCATCCCCCCTTTGCCCAGTCCTAGCCAAGCACTACACAACTACATCTGCTTGGCCCTCTCCTGCTGTGGTTGGGGGAGGCCCCCTTCCCAGAGTGGCCGACTGTCTGCTTCTCCCTGGAACAGGCTGGGTCCCTTTGGAACTCATGCAATCATGCCACAAGCATTTATGGAGCACTTACTGCCAGCCTGGTGCACGTCGTACACCTATCTCCCCTCCGCCCTCTCTCAGTCTCTATCTCTGTGCACCTCACGCAGAGAACTCACACACAAATATTAACTCAGCAGCTACTCAGTGCTGCCCAGGGACCACGCTTCCCCATGGACTGGATTCCCTTGTTTCTCTCTCCCTTCTGTCTGTTTCTCAGACTCAGGGTTTCCATGTGTCTGTCACCTTTCCTGCAGAGATGTCCTGAAGACATACTGTGTGCTGAGTCCTACACATTTCCCTCTCCCCTCAAAACATCCATTTCTCCATCTCTCTGGCCACCCTTGTCCCACTCTCCCTGTCTCTCACCTCTGTTTCTCTTTGAGTCTCCTTATCTCCCTTCTCTTTCTCTTCTCTCTCAGTCTGTCTCTCTTTCTTTCTCCCTTCTTGAGTGTATCTCTCTTTCAAGTTTCCTTTTCTGTTTTAGTCATTCTCTGTCATTCTCTACCCCTCGCCCCACCCCAAGCATCTCCTTGTCTCCAGGCCTCGTTTCTCCCTGGGGACAAGTCTCTGTCCCTCCAGCCACATGGGTCTATCCCACAGAGTCTCGCTAGGGTCTGCTGTCCCTCTCTGGCCCTCTCACTCTTCATTATGCTTCCTTCTCAATCTCTTTTTCTCATTGTCTCTGCCGTCCTCTCTCCAAGACGCCTTCTTTCTTTGACTACATGGACCTGCTCATCACAGTCTCTTTCTCTCTCTCTCCCTCTACCTTGCCTGCCCTCTCAGCGTCTCCTTGCTCCTGTCATTATGCTTCCAGGTAACTCTGCACACCTCTATCCCTCCTCTCTCCTCCCCTCTCCCCTACCTTCTCTCCATGGGGGCCCAGCCCACCTACCGAAACCGCTCCTGGCCGGCTGTGTCCCAAATCTGTAGCTTCACGGTCTTCCCACCCACGTTGACCACCCGAGATCCAAACTCCACGCCGATTGTGTGGTTGGAGTCCTGTTTGACTGGGAGTGGGAGGGGGAGAAGAGGCAGTGCGGGGGCTCAGAGGATTCCCTGTCCTCCAAGGCCTCCTCAGCCTGTACAAACCCATTCTCATTGCTGGAGTGACTGAGGCTCAAGGAGGACCTAGCAAAGAGCGTATACCAAGGTAAGGACCGGGCAGCCAGCACTGGAGTTGTACCTCTGGCCAGCCCTGCCCCTGCCCACCCCGGCAGCTGCCTACTTGCCCACACCATGGCCATGCCCACAGTTTAGTGCTCCCAGGACCACTGTCAGAAACTCACACTTATTCTCAATGAACTGATGAAGGAGACATGATTTGCCCGTTCCTGCACTGCCAATCACCAGGAATTTGAAGAGGAAGTCTGAGAAGATGGAGCCAAATTCAAGGAACCCCATGCAGAGAGAAAGACAGACATGAAAAGATGGAATCCAAAGAACATCACAATTATGGGGCGAGAACAGACACAGACAGATACAGAACAGTGGGTAACAACTGTAACGGATAATTCTTATATAGTGCTTACCACATACCAGTCACAGGTCTAAAGGTCTTTACTTACATCAACAACTCAATCCTCAGGAAAACTCTGAGGGAGGTATACTAATAATTATCCCCATTTTCCAGATGAGGAAACTGAGGCCAGAAAGGTTAACTGACTTGTCCAAGATCCCACTGCTAGGTAGAGGTGGGATTCAAACCCAGACCACTGGCTCCAGAGTCCAAGATCTTAGCTATTACCTTGCTAAAGCCTCTTGAAAACCATTTTATCAAGGACTACAATCTTGCCCTTGCCCCCCACAACTCACCTCCTACCACTTTCTGATTCATTCACTCCACTCTAGCCTCTGGCCTTTAGTCTACTCCCTGAAGATGACAACCTGGTTCCTACCTCAGGGTCTTTGCATAGTTCCCTCTGCTTTTCTCTGTTTGTTGAATGAATGCAGCTCCCTCTGACCCCTAAACCAGTGCTCCTTTTACCGCACCCTGTTCTCCTACTTCCTATCTATCCATCCATCCAGATTTTCCAATTCTCAGTCCCTCCATCCCTCCCTCAGCCCAAGGCCCTACCCCTAGTCTCAAGCTTAAGCCCCACCCCTTGCCATTAGCCCCACCGCCTAGTTAAAGGACAACTCACCCCCAACCGCATTCCAGACCTCTCCCAGAGTAATCCCAGGGCCCAGAGCATCCCTTCAGCGTCCCCCCAGCCCATCAAGGTTGATCCCTGCCATTCACACAATCAGCCCCGCCCCATTCACTCAGGCTCCGCCCAGACACATTAAGGCTCACCCTTTCCCTCAAGACCTACCATGATCCATCAGGACTGTTTCCCTCAAATCCCGTCCCAGATCTATTTCGCCCAGACACCAGACCCTCAGGCTCCGCCCAAACTGATTAAGCTCAGCCTCAGACCCGCTAAGCCCCTCCCAGCATCAACTAGGCCCTGCCCCATCATACCTGACCCCGCCCCCTGATATATAAAGCCCCGCCCCATACCCACAGGCCGCATCCTTTCTGGGCCCAGACCCCAGACCCCAGCTTCCGCCCACCACCCTCACCGTAGGTCTCAGCCATGACTCGGTCGCGGCCGCTTAGGGCCGCAATATGGCGACGCGGCCGCGCCTGCTCCTCGGCTGGCAGCCGCTCCACTCGGGCTGCAGACCCGGTTCCTTCCTACTCCCCGGGCCGGCGCCACCACTTCCGCCTCCACCCCGCCTCCGGCACGACCCGCTAATGCTGCAGGACACCAGGCCACGCTTCCCAAGACAAGGATTGGCGGACTCTGCAGGCAGGGGCGGGACAAAAGCGCAGATTGGTGGGGAGAGAGGGGCAGGGCCTAAAGGGGCGGGACCAATACGAGCGATTGGCGGTGCCAGAGACGCTTCGCCGAGCCGAGAAACGGATTTGGTCAGGAGTCGGTGGGCAGGGTCGAGATTCCAGATTGGGTAGAAGCGGACTTGGGGGCGGGGATACGAATGCAAAGAAGGGAGCAGGGGTAGGAGCCCATCCAGAGCTGGGGCGTACTGATCTCTAAGGCAAGGAGGATGAAAACTGGGATGGTACGCATGATACGCACAAATTAACCTCCTGCCTCCCTTTGCGGATAATCTTCCAAGAAATCCTAGAAAACCTCTGCTCTGTGATTTATGTCTTCCTCATGGTCCAGTTGGCTCATTCCCAATAGTTCAATAGTTCTCTTATTGGTCTGGAGAAGACACTGTAATCCCCCAGTCTGGCTGTTTGGTTGTTCCATCTTCTCATCTGTTTGTAATATCTAAGCTTACGAGCCCACCTCTGGTACCCAGCTTGGAGCAAAGAGCTTTGAGTCCGTGAAATTCTGCCTAGCAACCACTGACGTTACCACAGTCAGTGGGTTGATTGGCTAGATTCAGAAGCCTGGGGAAACACTTCCTTTCTAGAGACCCACCACAAAGACCACCGAGACCCATAGTTTGCACTTGGCTGATGTATTTGCATAAAGTCAGCGAGAAACAACAGCAGAGACAGCGGTAGACTGAGCTCACTGGCAGTAGAAATCCCATTTCTGAAAAAGAGAAAGGGGAAACGGGAGAAAACTAGCGGTCACACCACAAAGGATCTAGTGGTTTTAGCAAACGCTGCAGCCACAGGCGCCAGGTCTGGCTGCACAAGTGCTATGCAAATTAGCCTAGAGCCCGCTACCCTTTGCACCTCACGATCGGACTAGGATTTAGAAATCACTCCTCATTTTTCAGATAAGAAAAGTCAGGGGATTTGTTCCAGCGCATACAGCTAGGATGCCAGGGAGCCAAGGGTAGGAGTATCTTTGCCCAAGGGCCCTCCCTCCAAGTCCCTGCCAGCCCCCAAGACACTCACATCTGTCTTCACATCAGTTTTGCCAGGCTTCAGGGTCTGGTCTTCGCGTACAATGCCACTGGGGAAATAGCCCAGGCGAGCAGCTACGTCTCCATAGTAATCTCCCTGAACCTGGGGAAGAGGAGTTAAAAGCCGGGGTCTGGGAAGATGGCAAGCTCACTCCTGCTGAAGATCTTTGCACTCTCTTCTCCCTGATCTCGACTTGGCTTGCTCCATCCTTGTCATTCCAATCCCAGCTTACAGTCACATGCTCGAAGGTCCTCCCTGACCACACCATGTGCATTAGTCACCCAGTCACTTTATATTAATTCTCAAAGCAGCACATACTTGCTGATATTTTTGACGGCTTGTCTCCCTCCATTAGAATAAAAGGGGTCGTTCTTTACTGTACCCACCATAATAGGTGCCCTAATAATTGCTAAACAAAGTAAAGTAGACCACAATAGCCTCCCCTCCAAAACTATATTTCAGTTCACTCCCTGAGATTTTCCCTTCAGGTGAAAAATCAGGGTGCACGCCCACCCCAGCCACCCTACCCTTTCCTCCTCTGTTCTCCCAAGACTCACGCTGCCTCCCCAGAAGAGCCGCCCTCGGCCCTTCAGCTTGGAGAAGACATACACGACTTGGCCCTGGCGTATAGTCAGGAAACGGCAGTCAGGGGCGACGTAGTCCTGAAGGGCCACGGCCATGGAGATGGGGTCTGGGGAAGGAACAGGAGGGAGTGACAGCACCCTTCCCACAGGCTAGCCATCCAAGCCCCCAACGCCCCCAACCCCCAACTCTTACGGCTGCATTCCTCGTCAGCACACAGCTTCCAGTCAGCCAGCTTGGGCATCGGGTGGCCCCCGACACTAGGACCTGGGAAGCCAGACAGCAAGACAACACCAAGAAACACCGAGGACCAAGCCATCGTGGACTGTGAGCGAGAGTGCCTAAGGGAGGAACGGGGTCTCCAGCTCCCTCCCGCCCTCCCTCTCCAGCAGCACAAGGAAGCCTGTGTTCTGGGTCTTGTCCCCGCCTTAAACCAGTCCCAAATTTCACCCACACCACCTAGGGTCTGCTACCCAGCCAGAACCATTTCAAGGACAGGGTGAGGGCTGCCAGCACAAGGAAATACCCAGATAGGCTCAAGGCAGCCCAGGCCACTCCAAGTAACAGCCACCCCCTCAACAGAGAGGGGGTTAAGACAGGCAAGTTAAGATATTCAATTCCATCTTTTATGAGTTGGCTTGGGGACCTGGGCCCCTCTGCTCTCCCCCGCAGGGACAGAACCAGAGAAGCCAGTATGGAAAAACCACCTTGGAATTTCCTGTGCTGAGGGGCAGCAGAACAAGGCAGCCCTTTGATTGCCAGGAATAGCCCCAGCTCCCAAGTAGGGAGCGAATATTATAGGTTGGACCTTAGGCTAGGCGATGCCCTACCATGATCACCATTTATCCTCATAAGCCACTTCCTGACTGGGTGACCTGGGCTAAGCTATTTCTCCTCCCAGAGCCTCACCTTTATCATCTGAAATAGAAATAATAAAAACGAGTAGTTATTTATAGAGCATTCACCATGCATATTTTTATTAACTCAAAGCTATACTCTTGCACCACCTTTAAGAGGAGCGATCATAACCCCATTTTACATAGAAATGGAAGCACAGAGCCTTAAAGAACTTGTCCAAGGTTACAGAGTTGGGAAGTGGAGGGGCTAGATCTGGCTCCAGGCCCACACCCATCACTACTGATCTTGGAGCTCAGTCAGTTGCCCAGGGTCAGAATGAGAAAGTGGCAGAGGATTTGAACTCAAGTCTCATTTCTAAAACTGTGCTTCAAACAGAGATCTACATGCCTGAAGACCCACCTCTTTCCTCAGGTATTCTCACCCCTGGTCAGCAAGTCCGAACTTTAGTTTTAGGGGAAGCAGATGGACACACACAGGCTTGGGGTGGGGAAGAATTCATCAGGGGCAAAGACTGGGCCTAAGCCATCTCCACATACCCAACACCCAGCACCAAGTACCATGAGAGCATCAAACAGCTCTACTCAAATATCACCTACTCAGAGGGGCTTCCCTTGATCACCTGTTACTGCTCCCCAGCTCCACCAACACATCACCCCATTATGTCAGTTCTGTTTCTATCAGAACCCAGCATTTGAAATTAGCTTGTCTATTTCATTTGCCACCGCACAACCTGTGCCAAGAACAGTACTTAGTGTGTAATAGGTACTCGGCAAGTTATTTGCTGAATTTATTCAGGGCTTGCTACGTGCCCAGTGGGGCAGCAGTGGGGGGGGGGGGAGGGGGGCGGGCGGTGCACCACAGAAAGAGTTCTCTTTGCACAGGAAGAAAATGAAGCTGAGTGCAGACATCAACTGCCCATGGAGGAAACAGCCAGGGAGCTCCCCAACAGGCAGACAGTAGAAACCAGGATCCACGGACCACGGACCCTGCATTCCCACGAGCCATCTGCAAATAACACTGTGCCATTTAGTGAAGACAGCAATCGCCTTCCCGTTTTCATCTTTCAGATCCTACAAGGTGAAAGTGTGCATCTGGTGCCACAAACCCTGATATTCAAATGCTTCAAACACTGATGTTCCTCTTTAATGGAGGGAGTGGAGCAGGAGGAGGCTGGGGCTCAGAGCCTTGACAGGACAAAAATATCCAGGGAGAATTTAGCACTATGTCTTATTGTATTTATTTTTGTGGTTAATTTTCTACTCTGGCAAGTGATCACACTTTCCCATCTACATGGTGTGAGAAAAGGTTTTAAGCTATATATATATATATATATATAAAATATACTTTAGTCGATTTAAAAATTGCCAGGTCGGGTGTATGACAGACTGCGAAGGAAGGTCTCCCATTCAATCTCCCCTTATCCATAGCTTCAGCTGGATACGTGACTGTCCAGCCAGGAACCACATTTCCTAGCCTCCCCTGCAGGTGGGGCACTGGAGGGGAGATTGGTTCAGCCATCTGCCCGAAGCTCCTGGCTGGCATCTGGCCAGCGGGGGGAGCAGCTGTGTGTGAACTGGCCACACTCCTGGTACCAGCATCTGATCAGGAGCTTCCCATGTGTGAAGTTCAGGCACTCCCAACAGCAGCACTGACACCTTCCTGAACTCGAGAGACTGCAGCTCAATTGAGGGCTGCAAACTTGAATTCAAATGTCTCCAACCCAGACTGCCATCACTAACATCCTCCCGACGATTACATGAATACCCAATTCCCTTCCCTTTCTTCCTGAAGTACCTAGAATGGTTTCTGTGGGACTCTTGCTATGACAGAAGGCATTTTTGTCTAGAAAAAGATGAAGAAAAACCTCTTTCTTAACACTCTATCACGTTAGAAAATTATTGGAATCAACATACAAGTCTACGAAGTGAACGGTGTGCCATTAAAAGTGGCATCCTTGCACAGTACAGAACCTGCCCAACTGTACCTAGCAGCATGGATTTTAATTTCCTGCCCTGAATGCTGATTGAGACAAAATAAAAATCTACCGAAGTGGTAAAAGTGACTTTAGTTTGGACAATGTTGCTACACTATTCTGGGTTTTCCCAAGGTTGCAATCCCCAACATGCTGAGAGGCCCAAACGCTCAGAATATTCTGATATGCAGGGAAGGGAAACACACAGGACAAGAAAATAAAAACAAATGGTTGTGAAAAAAACAAACCTCAAAAAAACACTTTAATTCCAGCCTAACAGCACCAGGTGCAATGTCTGGGGACAGACTCTGGGTACAATGCTGTGTGGCGACCATTCACTCACACGCGGCTCCAAGAAGGCCCCCGAGGGGGACTTACCTTCAGGGGGCTGAGCCAAGGGGGGGAGGGGGTGGCCCCAGAACAGGGGGCAGAGACATGGGGGAAGGGTGCTACTTCTTGGCAAAGGAGATCTTCATGGCGTTGTTCTGGGTGATCTTGAAACCCTGCAGGGCGTCACGTGCCGCCCCTGCCTGCACCTCATTGTCAAACTCCACGAAGGCGATGTCGTGCCGCCCTGGGACCAGCCGGACCTCCTTGAAGCCAGGGAACCTGAGAGATGGTCAGAGACCTCAGGAATCCAGACTCGGCACTTCCCCCTAACATTCTGGCTTCTTGGGGGTAGGGGCCAGGAATGTTGCTAAGCATCCCACAATGCAGAGGACAGCCCCAATAACAAAGAATTAGCCAGCCCAAAATGCGTATGACGCTAAGTTGATAAACCCTAATATAAAAAAGTGTGCACAAAGGAAACATACCATTTAAAGAAAACTGTTAAGATGAACACCCATGCAACCATAACCTCCATCAAGACAAAGAACACTGCCTCCTCCCCACCCTCCATGTCCTCTCCCAATCTAAGGAATCATAGAAATAACCACTCCAGAAATAACCACCATCCCGACTTTCACGATCTGCTGCTTCTTTCATTTCCCTCTTTTCATTCCTTACTTCCTTCCCCATTAGGCAACCATCCTCATGTTTACTGGTTATCCTTTTTTCCATGAGTAGCCTTAGAAAATATGCATTGTTCTGTGGACATGGAACATGAATGAATGGCATTCTTTTTCTGTTTTATTCAGTTTCTCAAAATTGCCTCTCAGCATTAGCATAAAGAACCACGTACACTGCTCCTCCTGTTCCCTCGAACTGCCACGTGGCATCAGTCGCGAGCACCTGCACTTGACCTCTCCCTTCTCCCAGGCTGCCTCTGGCTCCCTGCCACACTGTGAGGAATGCCCTACCCACATCCCCTGGGGCCTCGTGTTAGAATTTCTGTAGGATGCACAGTTAGGAACAGGTACAGATGAAAATGGTATAGGTGAACCTATCTGCAGGGCAGGAATAGAAACGCAGACGTAGAGAACGGACATGTGAACACAGAGGGGTCAGGGGAGGGTGGGATGTATTGGAGATTAGGTTTGACATGAACACACCACCGTGTGTAAAATAGGTAGCTAGTGGGAACCTGCTGTACAGCACAGGGAGCTCAGCTCGGTGCTGTGGTGACCTAGATGGGTGCGGGGGGGAGGGAGGTCCAAGAGGGAGGGGATATATATACACATAGAGCTGATTCACTGCATTGTACAGCAGCAACTAACACAGCATTGTAAAGCAATTATACTCCAAAAAAAAAAAATAGGTAGCTAGTGGGAACCTGCTGTACAGCACAGGGAGCTCAGCTCGGTGCTGTGGTGACCTAGATGGGTGGGATGGCGGGGAGGGAGGTCCAAGAGGGAGGGGATATATATACACATAGAGCTGATTCACTGCATTGTACAGCAGCAACTAACACAGCATTGTAAAGCAATTATACTCCAAAAAAAAAAAAATGTGGGGGAAAAAAAAAAAAGGCAGCAAAGCCACCAGGTGAGCATGACTGAACAGTGGCCAGTCACCCTACACAACGCCCGCAGTGGTCTGCAGCCCATCTGCAGGGCACGTGGGGTCAAGCATCCCCACCTCCCATACTTGCAGTCTACACAGGCTGACTCCTACCAGTCTAGCCAGTGTTCAGTGACATCTCACCGTTGTTTGACTTACCTATGTCCAATTTAGAGACTGCAAAGATGAGACCCAGAGCCTGGATCCCCACCGCAGCCCCAGGAAGGCAGAGGACGGCCCACCCGCCCTGGCCACTGCTGCCCTCCACAGCCCGCCGCTGCAGCCCCGACTTCTGCCTCCTCCTTTTAACCTCTAGTCGTTGTCCCGCCTGTACAGCCTAAGCAGGCTTGGGACTCCACCAGCACAACTGTGAAGCTCGTCCACCCCCACGGTTCCGCCTCCTGGCCATCACCCTCTGGCCCCCGGTCAGCCACAGGCCCCACTTACTGGTTGAAAAGCATGGAAAGCATGAGCTCGTTGGTCTCTTCAGGCAGGTTGGTGAGGAACAAGATGTGATTTGGTGGATTTTCTGAAAGCTGCAGGAGAGCGACGGGAGCCCATTGAGCATGGTGGGGGATCTACAGCCCTCCTGCTCTCCAGCCCCTGCCCCAACCCACCCCCGCCCCTTCCTGAATTCTTTCTAGTCCTTCACCTGACATACCCTGTGTTGTTGCCTGTCTTGCCCCCCCTAGACTGTAAGCCACAAGAGAGCACTGCTGTACCCATAAGCAGGTGCTCAGAAGTTCACTGAATGAACCTAGGTGCAGCCTACCCCCCACTCCAGCCTCACCGTGACCTTCCAAAGCTGCTCCAAAGAACACACCAATTTCTCTGTCCCAGGGCCTGACACCATTGCTACATCCTCATCCTCCAGTATCACCTGCCCAGACCACCCAACCTACAACAGTGCTCCCACCGGCCCCTTGCCATTCCTGTCTTCTGACTATAGCAGACCCCAGGAGGACCAGACACTTACAGGCTGTGCAGGTGGCATCTGTCCCGGCATAAGCTGCTGTGGAGGCATGGCCCCTGGTGGGATCTGGCCGGGTGCGAGGCCCGGAGGCGGGATCATGCCGGGGGGCGGCATGTAGGGAGGCTGGCCCGGCATGTGGTGCATGATGCGGGGCGCCTGAGTCATCGGCGGCATGCCCTGCAGGAAGAGAAGGGCAGGACTGAGAGGGGCATCAGCAGGTGGGAGGAGGAGTGCTTTCAGTGTCAGCAGGAAACAGAGAGAAGAAAAAGTTGTTACAGGAAACCCAGGGTGTGAAAGACACAGGGAGAAAGATCCAGTCTTGGAAAAGGCAAAAAAGGCACCCAAAGAGGGATGGATGGAGCAAAACGGACCCAAGGTCACAGCAGACATTAAATCAAAGAGTTTAAAAAAAACCTTTTTTTAACATATAAAAATTGGTTAGGGGGAATTCCCTGGTGGTCCAATGGTTAGGACTCTGAGCTTCCACTGCAGGGGGCATGGATTCAATCCCTGATCGGGGAGCTAAGATCCCGAATGCCATGTGGCGTGGCAAAAAAAAAAAAAAAAAAATCGCCAGAAGGGCCTAACTTTGTTTAGAGACACATGAGTAGAAAAATAGCCTAGGAAAAAAAATAAAAACCTTATCAACTAAAAGGGGTGGAAATAAACACTGTAAGCAGCATGCTGTACTCCTGCTTCTAAAAATAAACTTCATGGAAAAAGAAACAGACCCAGAGAACAGACAGTGGAAGGCAGAGGTAGCTGGGAATGGCCAAGGCAGGTGCATGAAGAAGTGGGAGGGCTGGTGGCAAGGGGAAGGGAGACAGCCTGAAGGCCAAACAGCGTGTGCACCCAGGGGAAACAGGAGCTGGAATCACATCTAAGAGTCAAAGGTGGATAGAAAGCTGGGCACAGAAGAGTGAAGAGGGTAAGAGTGGCGAAGCTCGATGGTAAGCCAGACACCATCACCAACACAAGACAAAATAGAGCGCAACCCATCAGAAAAGCTGATGTGGAGGTTCGGAGACCTGAGTGGGTCCAATTCGCCCATCTTTTCTTTAATACTTTGTGCTTTCTGTATCCTGTTTAGAAAACAGGATGTTTCCACTCTTCATGCCCTCACCAAGGTCGTAGACATTTTCCTGTTTTCTTCTAGAATGTTTATTGTTGTAGCTGTCACGTTCAGGTCTATGATTCACCTCAAAGTAACTTATACATTGTTAAGGCAGGGCTAACTTTTCCCCTTACAGATATCCAACTGGCCCAGTATCATTTACTAGGGGAAAAAGCCCTTTTACCACTGGACTGCAAGTGGTACCCTGACATACATGGAGTGACTACATACACGTGTGGATGTTTCAGGACTCTATTCTGCTCCACTAGTCCATCTTTCTACCCTTATGCCAATACCATACCATCTTGATTACTATATAGCAGGCCCCCAGCTTTGTTCTCCTCGTGTGCCTTGCTTTGCCTTTCCAGACGGCCTGTCTGTCCCCACAAGTCCCTGCTGGGATTTTGATTGGAATTGTGTTGAATTTTAAAATCAATTTGCAAAGAACTGAAGTCTTAATAGCAGTGAGTCTTCCTATCCATTTGATGAGGTCGTCTCCAATTTCGCTCAGCCATGTTCTATAGTTTCAGTGGGTGGCCTTGCATACTTTTTGTTGAATTTACTCCTCGGAGCTATTTTTCAATTTGAAGTCTACTTGTTTGTGGCCAACGTGTAGAAATAAAACTGACTTTTTCCATACTGACCTTATATCGGGTGACTTGTTAAGTTAAATTCTTTTTAATCCTAACAGTTGATTACTAGTTTCCTCTGGATTTTCTACACAGACATTGACTTAGAAGACACAGACAGCAAAATCAAGGTCAAGGAGAAAGAGAAAACAAAACAGTGAGACACAGAGAAAGACAGATCCTGAGAAACAGGGAGGCAGGCACAGACATTTCTAAGTGGAGATACCGTCACTCACATGCTCAACCCCTCCCTAGAGACAGGCACACAATCTCTCTAAGAAAAATGGAAGGGGGGGCGTCTGAATCCACAAGGGGAGACCCCTCCCCACCCCACCCCCAAGCCAGCCCACGTGGCTGAGGAAGACCTGGTGGTGAGAAGGCCGCGTCTCTGGGCCCCAGCTTACCGGGACAGGCCCCTGGACAGCGCCCACCACAGGGGCAGCCGCCCCACCCTGCACGGCCTTCTTGGCAGCCGGGGTCTCCTGGCTCTTGGGCTTCCTCTTCTCCCGCTTGCGGTCCCGCTCCACAAAGGTGCCCTTCATCTTGGCAATGATATCCGAGTCAGTCTTGGCGTACTGGATGCGCTGCCAAACCGAGAGCAGAAGGGTTAAGGAGACTGGTCTGGGGCCAGACCACCCGGATGCCAAATCAGACCTTGCCAGGAGCTTGGTGAGTAATGTCACAGAAATCACTTGGCCTCAACGTCCTCATCTGTCCAATAGGGACTGCGGTACTGCCCACTTCAAAGGACAATCGTGAGGACTATGAATTAAAGTGCTCCAAACGGTGCCCGGCACACAGCAAGTACTCAGCTCCAAACGGTGCCCGGCACACAGCAAGTACTCAGCTCCAAACGGTGCCCGGCACACAGCAAGTACTCAGCTCCAAACGGTGCCCGGCACACAGTAAGAACTCAGTCAGTGGTTGTTGAGATTTTGAAGGGAAGATGGGACAGCCCCAAGCATCAGGCCCAAGGCAGAAGGAAGGAAACAAGGTCAGGAGAGGAGCACTGTGCAGGGGGGTTTCCATCACACAAGAAGAGAACTGATTCTCCAGGCTAAATCTCATTCATTCAGCGGTTTATGGAGCACCTATATTTGCTCTGGCGGTACAGCAATGAGCAAATCACACAAAAGCCCCCACTCTCATGGAGTCCGTTCGCTGGGAAAGATATGAAAGAGATTAAAAAGAGAACTGGCGGGCTTCCCTGGTGGTGCAGTGGTTGAGAGTCCGCCTGCCGATGCAGGGGACACGGGTTCGTGCCCCGGTCCGGGAAGATC
>NW_021145454.1:31424-100000 GCF_002837175.3 Physeter macrocephalus
GGGAAGATCCCACGTGCCGCGGAGCGGCTGGGCCCGTGAGCCACGGCCGCTGAGCCTGCGCGTCCGGAGCCTGTGCTCCGCAACAGGAGAGGCCACAACAGTGAGAGCCGCGTACCGCAAAAAAAAAAAAAAAAAAAAAAGAGAGAGAGAACTGGAGAAGTTGAGAAAAACTGAAATTTTCAGAGTGTGGCCAGGAAAGACCTCAGTGAGAAAACAATGGTGTAGAGACAGAGGGAGGGAGGGAGCCACGCAGACATCTAGGGAAAAGAGCATCCTAGCAAAGGAACAGCCATCAAAGAGCTAAGGAGTGCAGGGTGTGTTCAAGGAAAAGCAAGGAGGCCAACACAGATGAAGAGGGAGAAAGCCAGGAACCATGGAGTGTTACAAGCAGGGGAGTGACGAGCTCTCACTTGTGACTCCCAAGGAGTGCTGTGGCCATGGGATGGAGAGCGGCCTGTGAGGACCAGGTGTCGGACCAGGGAAAAGGGTGGCAGCTGGGACCACATGGGTGCAGGGGAGGAGTGAGAAGAACGGGTGGAGGGTTTTGTTTGTTTGTTTTGGGGGCTTTTTGTTTTTCTTCTTTTATTTTTTTGGTAGAGGTTTTACAGGTAGAGTTGACGGGACTCACTGACAGAACTCACAGTGGCTCAGCGCTTCATATGGTCCAAGCAATGATTTCAGAGAAAAGCAGGGGAGGAGGGTCTACACAAAACGATTTACTGGTTTTAGTCCTCAAAAGTGAATTCCTGGCTGCTCCAGAGAAGCAACGGAAGATGTGGCAACTGTGGGCTCGCATACCCAGAGGCGATGACAGGCAGGAGTCAGAGCGGCCCACTCCAGAAGGAGGTGAGGGCTCCAGGCTGCCCCGCTAAACCCGGGGCCAATGTCTTCCACATGAAGTGACCTGCCTGGGACCTGCAGGCACTGACACTTCTCTCACCTCCCCAAGGGAACTGGTTCAGGGAAGCATATTACAATCAGGTGAAACTGGAAAACTGACTGAGGAACAAAGGAAAAAGCCCGAAGAACCAAAAACATCTCCCACTGATACGGCAGGAATTCTAGTTCAGGGCAGGGACTTTAAGCCACTCCTCACCTCCTGGACGGCAGTCCCCACGGCCGCCCACTTGGCCTCCTGAACATCCGTAACCCACTTCTTCCCATCCCACAGCCCCTGCCCTGGTCCTGGCCCAACCCCACCACCTGGGAGCCGACCCAGTCTCACCTTCACAACGGAACCCCATCTCCCTCCTAACCCCCCTACCCAACAGCCACAGGCGGCCCCCAAACTCTCCCTTGCTTCCCCAGCACCCTCGGAATCAAGTCCACTTTCGGGACCAACTCCAGCTCCTTAGCCTGACTTCTGACTGGCTCACCAGGCCAGGCCCTCCCACCACGTCCCACCCTTCACTCCAGCTAAGGGAACCTGACTCACTTCCTCAACTACACGTGCTCTTGGTTATCTCCAGGCCTTAGTCCACTGTCTTTCTCCCTCTCCTCCCCCAGCTACTCTTCTCCAAGTCTTACTCATCCAGAAAGGCTTCCCGGCAAACTCCCAGAATGGGTGAGAGGCCGCGCCTAAGCTCCCCCAGCTCTGTGCACTTGCCCGGTCCCAGCCCCGACCCCTCCAGGTCGTCGCCATCTGGAGGCAGGCGTGTCTCTCCAACTGCACTGTGGGCCCGAGAGGGCAGAGCTGGGCCTTCCTTGATCACTGTGTTTCCACAGCCCCAGTGCAGTGAACAGTGCATGCTGGGGACTAGCAAGAGAAACTCCCGTCCTCAATGGTCTGGACTACAGGCGACAGGAAGTCCAGGCCCATCCAGCCTGCAACAGCACCTTGCACGGGCATACACCCATACCCTCCACACCCAGTGCTCACCATGGGCTTGTCGTAGAAGGGGAAACCCTGCATGGAGCGCAGGGCATTGGTGGCGCTGCTGACCTCCTTGAAGATGACAAAGGCCTGGCCCCTCATCTTCAGGCTTCGTGATACCAGGATATCCAGGATCTGGCCAAACTGGGAGAAGATAGCGTACAGGGACTTCTTCAGCTCTGCGGTGGGGGGAGGAAAGACCCATAGGTGACTGGAGGCCTTGGTATCATGTCCTGCTTCTCGAGCTCCCCTCTGCAGAGAAGACGCAGCCCAGGAGGGAGACCATCAGTCCACTGACAACGAGTACAGAACAATACCTGCAGCAGCCTAGAACCACTCAGGTGGTCGTGCACTCCTCTGTAAGGGATCGACAGTAACAGTACCTAACCCACAATGTCGCTGTACGAGGAGCATGAGTCACACATACAAAGGACACACGGTAAATGCTCGATAATTGCAAGCACTTCTTCTCATTGTCTCCAGCACCTTGACACATGCCCCTCTGATGTGGCCCTGGCTGACTCCTACCACCTCATCTCTCCCCACACTCCACCTTCACTCCTATAGCTCCAGCCACACTGGCTTTCCTGCCCTTTCTCAGGCCCATCACAGCAACTCTGCCTCAGGACCTTTGCACTGGCTGCTCCCTCTACTAGGAGCATCCTTCTGATGTGTACATGGCCTCCTTCCATTCAACCAGGGCTCAGCAGATATGTTGCCACCTGAGGCATTCCCTGACCACCCTGTGTGAATAAGTTCCCTCTCATGTCACTCTCCCCCACTCCTGGGACCCTACCTGCTCTTCCTTCATGGCATTTCTCACCTCCTGACATCATGTTTGTTTACTTGTTGTTTAGCTCTCCTTCTGAAGAGCTACAAGCCTTCTTATTTATCACCTTATCCCCATGAGCAGTACGGTCACCAGCACACAAACCTCCAAAAGCATCTGCATGAATAAAGGTACCATTAAATGATTTATGGAAATAACTTCACTAAATTCTTACAACTACTCCATGAAGCAGCAGTTATAACTGTCTCAATTTTACTAACATGGATAGAAGCTCTCAGAGGATCTGTCACTGGGCCAGGAGGAGTGTCCCAAGGGTGCTGGGAAGACCCTGAAGAACCAGGACCAGGACAGGGACAAGGAGCCAAGTCCATCTGAACCAGTACCACCATACCTCACTAGCAAACTGCCACACCTGACAGCGACAAAAGGGTACCAGTCTTATGCAAAGAAGGTATCTGAGCTTAAGATGCTTGGTCAAAGAGACAGGAGAGGAAAGAAAACGCGGGGCAGGGTAAAGAGGGAAGCAAATAGCCAAAAATTCTGATTACATTTCTCGGCTTTGTCTCCACTCCCCATCCCCATGAACCCAGTTTGGGCTTTAGTCATTCCACTGGACTCTGGGCCTCTCCCCAGTCTCCTTTCTTGCCCACTCAAGTTCACCCTCCACAGCTGGAAAGATCTTTCACAATTAACTGCATCCCTTGCCTGGCTCCCCAAAGCCCTCAGGACAAAGTCCAACACCTCACCCAGCCCACAAGGCCCCATGAGCCAGAGTGCACCGCTCACTGGAACGTTCTCCATGAGTCATAGGCCTCTAAGTCTCAGACACACAAAACTATAGTACATGTAGTTCTCAGAATGCCCTGGGCTCTCTTTTGCCCCTGGATATTTGCATGTGCTGGTCCAGGTTAAGAACTCTCTTCCCCCACATCATAACATAAATACTACTTCTTCTACCTGTTAGGCTTTTCCAAAATGTCTCCTTTTCTATGAAACTGAATGACTACCTCTTTCTAGGTGCCCCATCTCAACCCTGACTACTGTGCCTGTGCTTCCCCAATCACGGCCCTGGCTACTCTGGGATATCACTGTCTGGTAGCAGGTCTGTCATCCCTATTGGACTGTGGCTCCATGAAACTAGGACCAGGACTGTCTCAGTCACCAGTGTGTCCCCAGCTCCACAAAGCACTGGCTGGGCATAACGTTCTAAAAGTATATGAGGGATTTACGTGGCTCGTTTTATTATCTTCAACAGCAACTTTATCAATAACGTCAAACTTAATCCCAGCGAGCTCCTTTGGTTCTCCTAACAGTTTTCTTGAGGCAATAATAAGAGCTAACACTTATCCAACACTTACTAACCGCTGAGCACCATAAAAAGAAGCTGAATGGAAGTTTAGCTAATATAATCCCCATAACACCCACACAGAGAAGATACGATTTTGCCCAGTCTTCCTATATAGAAAATGAGTGTCAACAAAAAGTGGTAACTTGCTCAAGAAAATGGAAAAGTATGTCTGATGTCAAGAATTGAGTTCTTAAGCAGGATTCCATACTGGTGGCGTCAACCACTTTTCAGTGCTGTGTGACCCTGGGCAAATCATATCACCCCTGAGTCTCAGTTTCCTAATCCGAGAAATGGGAAGAATAGGTCCTTCCTGCAGGGTTGCTGTGAAAGTTAAAAGTAACCAAGATTTATATTTACGTCACCACCTGGTACCAAGTGTTAGCCATCATTATTGTTCATTTCATTTTCATTTTGAAATGAAACATTTCATCGTGGGCTAATCACTGACCAAGACAGTTGCAGTTCTTACCCTCCTGGAGCTCACAGGCCAGTAAAGAGACAGCCCCATGACAGTCCAGAACAATCAGGGATTGAAGAGGGATGTCCAGGGTTACGGGAAGTCAGAGGCAGGCACGTGGATGGAAAAGGGAGGGGGAAGGCATCCTGGAGGAGGGGTCCTGTGAGCTGAAACCTTGAAGCATGAGTAAGTGACCAGGTTAATGTGCAAAGCGTAAGATGAACTGAGGAAATGTTAAAGGCAGAGGAAGCAGCATGTGCAAAGGCCGAGGGGTTAACTCTAACAGTTTGAGTGGACAAGGCTGAGGAAGAGACATGGATGCTGGGGACAGAAGAGGGGGCCGGCTCTTGCGGTATAGCCTGGAGTCCAGACTATCCCGAGAACTCACCATCCTTCTTGATCTTCTCGTTGAGATTGTTGATATAAATAGTGTGGTTGGGGCGGGTCTCGGGAACTGCCATGGAGTGAGTTGCTGAGGTAGGGCTGAAAGAATGAAAAAGTCCCACTCAGCCCTGGGTTTCTGCAAATCCTCCGTCCCAACGCAGGCTGTTTAGGGATCTTCCTTTCAAGAGGAAGTCAGGTAAAGCAGAGAGAAGGGAAGAGGGAAGAACAGCGCGGAAAACAATGCAAACGCTGGACACCGCTTCTCCTCCCCGCGTGGTGAGAGAAATCTCGTGAGGTTTACTACGAGTCCCAGGATGCTCTACGCGACTCAGTAGGCGAGTGTTCTAGGTGGCGATTCCCACTGGCCCACGACCTCATAGGCGGTCCAGGAAAAAAGCCCGGATGTAGAGGCAGTTAAGGAGGGAGGGACGACTTTGCAGAGCCCTGGCCTCGAGCAGGAGGAAAAGAGTTGCCCAACACAAGGCGCGGGAAGACCCGGGCCCCAAGCCCTCCACCCGCCAGGCGCCCACGGCCGCCTGCGCCCAAGGATACTCACCGAAAGAGTCTCAGCTCCCGCAAGTGGCTTCTGCTACGTTGCTGAGCGCCGACCACAAAACTTCCTCTCCTGGTCCCGCCTTTGTCTTTCTACAAGCCAATCCCTGCGCGGAAACCTGGTAGCTTGGCCAATCAGAATCCTGGGCCCAGATTTTGCCAATCAAAACGACACTTGGGTTCCCGCCTCGGCAGGAAAACTCCGCCCACCGACTGCAAGCCCTCCTCCTTTTGCGGAACCCGGGGCTACGGACCAATCAGTGAAGGCCGCGCCTCCTCTCGCGCTTCTTGCCAATCGGAACGCGGTTTTCGCGGCAGTCTCTTCGGAGGCCTTTCTTTGGAAGCCCCATCTCTCCCCAGCTGCTACGCGTTCTCTGTCACGTGATTGTTAAAGGGGCGGACACGAGTTGCGAGTTTTACCTCCGGGTTTGGGAACGGTTGTGCGCTGCGGCCGCCATTTTGCTGGAAGGGGAGGCGTGTCTTACTTCCCGACTCCGTAACCTATCCCAGTGGTGTCGCGGCTCCCCACGACCTCCGATCTATGAGCCTTCCCCTACCCACAAGACTCTTCCTGTTGCGCTCTGATTTCAGGACTTTCTCCACAACTAGGCTGTTTTCCCTGCCAGGTGTCCTTTTGACCTCTGACTCAAAGGTCAGCTCTATGGTTCCAAACTCGGGTCTGGGATGCGAAGGGGCGATCTATTCTAAATTCCCCAAGTCTTTAGCACTGGGGCCGTAAATCCCACGCTTTAGGTGCCTTGTCCCAGGTCTGCGCTTTCATGTCCTGAAATTGAACACCAGGTTTCCAAATCTAGCCAGGGATAAGGAGTTAACTCCTACTAAGTGTCACTCCCTGAGCCCTGCATCCCAACTTATACCACAAATCTGGTTCCACATTAAAGGACCCCGTTAACCCTCAGATTCCTTGTGGTTTAAGTCAGCCTCAATCCCAGCTCCCAAGGTTCCAGATTTTAGCCCTGGTTTTTTCAGTCCCACTGTTCAGCCCCCAAAATCTGGAGCTCAGTTCTAAAACCTTCAAAATCTCCATCCCTGCGACCAGCACATTTTGGAGGATCCTTCCCTCTCTCTCATTCTCGATCTTCCAACCCAAGTCGCAGACACCAAAATGATTTCTCCATGCTCTCCTTCTTTAGAGCTACCAATTCCTCCTCCCCAAAACCCTGCATCCCAGGCCCCCATAATTCCACCTCCTCCCCTACCCCCAAATCTCCCGAAATTAGCTTTTCCACCCTCTCCCTCAAGTCTCCAGACCCCTATTCCCCCACCACCCCCACTGCCGCCTCCACCCGCTACCACCAGGTTTTCTCCCCCTCACGTCTTCGGCTTGGAGAAGAGCCAGCTCCTGAAGGAGGCCTTGGAGAGGGCCGGCCCAGTCCCCAGGAGCAGAGAGGACGTGAAGAGGCTCCTGAAGCTGCACAAGAACCGGTAGGGTCCCCATGCCACCCACCCAGCCAGGGTCTCACCCAACCACTTGTCCCCAGATCACTGCTGCCATCTCCTCTTGGGGTTTCCCATTTCCTCAAGGTCAAACAGTCTCACTGCTTCGGCCCCCTTCCTTAGACCCCTTCAGTGGCGGTGTGTCTTCAGCAATGAGGAAAGCTGCCCTCACAAGAGCACCTCGTCCAGTGGGAGAGACAGATCCCTCCCACCACCAGTGACAGCCCAGAGTGGTCAGAGCCGTGAGGAGGAAGCCCGGAGGGAGTGCCCGACTGAGGCTGGGGGGTCAGTGGGGCCTGCCTGAAGGAGGGGATCCCTGAGTGCTGTTGAGCAAGTTATGCCAGGGTACGTGATGGGGAGAGTAAACAGCTTGTGCCCAGGCCCAGAGTGACATGAAGAGATGTTCTTTTCAAGGACCTGCAAATATTTCTTTATTGGGACAGAGGAGGTGGCACACGTGGGGTTTCCCAGGTAGGCAGGAGCAGAGCACACAGGGCATGGGGGGGCGGGCGTGTGAAGGAAGGTGGACTGTCCTGAGGGCACTGGGGAGCTGTGGAATGGATCTGTGCCCTGCCAGGGAGGGAGGGAGACTGCCTTCGAGGAGTAGAGTGGTGAGATTGGAGTCTAGGGACCCAGGAGGAAGCTGGAGCACCAGGAGGTCAGGCAGGAGGGGAGGGGGCAAGACTTGGGCTGGGGCTGAAGGACAAGTGACCTGCCCAGACTCAACGAAGAAACTTCCAGCTCTCTAGACAAGTTTATAATCTGCACTAAATGCCCCAACCATAGTGAGGCAAATTTTTTGTTTGTTTTTTGTTTTGGTTGTGCTGCGCAGCTTTCAGGATCTTAATTCCCTGACCAGAGATCGAACCTGTGCCCCCTGCAATGGAAGTGCAGAGAGTCCTAACCACTGGACCACCCGGGAATTCCCCCATAATGAGGCAGATTTAATAATGCAAGTAACAACTACCTGTTATATGCCAGGTGCTGTTCTAAGTGTTTTTAGTTATTAATTTAACCTCAGCAATTCCATGAGACAGGAACTATTTATTTTTTAATTGAAGTATAGTTGATTTACAATGTCGTGTTAGTTTCAGGTGTACAGCACAGTGATTCAGATATATACATATGTAAAAACATACATATATACGTCTGTATACATTCTTTTTCAGATTCTTTGCCCTCATAGGTTATTACAAAATATTGACTATATAGTTCGCTGTGCTATACAGTAGATCCTTGTGGTCCCGTAGGTCTTACTTTATAGACAGTAGTGTGCATCTGTTAATTCCAAAATCCTAATTTATCCCTCCCCCTGCAAGATAGGAACTATTATTATCCCATTTTCGACATGAGGAAACTGAGGCTCCTAGAGGTGAAGTCACTTAGCTACAGTGCTTAGTAGAGGAAGGGCATGGCACTGGGGCTCCCTGCTTTGAACCACTGTGCTGTGATAATCATCTCCTCTCATCAGGAAGGTGCCCCCCTCAGCCTTACTCTTTCACTGGCTTTGGGATAGAAATCTAAGCACATTGCCCGGCACCTCCTGAGCCCTGGTGGGGGAGAGGGGGGAGGGGTTGGGAATCACCAAAATATTCTGAGTGGCCTCCCCAAGAGTGGGGCTGGTGAAGCCTGTGAGGAGTCTATCAAGGTGATCTCTTAGGCCTGGAGCAGTTGTTACCTGGTTTTGCTCAAGGCTGAGTGGAAGGGATTCCCACCTTATCTAACTGCCTGAAAAACAGGTTTGAGAGGGGAAAAGCATTCCGAGTTTGGGTATTGATAAAATAAAATTCATATTTTATGGCAAGACGAGAGAATTTTAAACATGAAATTTTTCTTTGCCCATTGGGGCCTCCTCCCTCCCATTTAGCGTGTATTGTGCGTTTGCATTAACCAGACCTCCTTAGGGGATAACATTTCTTCTTGATCTCATCAAGGGTCACAACTCCTTAGGAGACAGCTTTCCTTCTTAATTTTGTTAAGGGATCGCAATGACCCATGACCCATAACTTGCTTTGTACTTGTAGGTCTGGATTGAGTAAACTGTCAATAATATGGCATTTGACGTATAACCAACCCTTTGTCTCAAAAACATATATAACTGTGTTTTGATCTCTCACAGGCGGAACTTATATATAACTGTGTTTTGATCTCTCACAGGCGGAACTTATATATAACTGTGTTTTGATCTCTCACGGGCGGAACAGTCCTCAGAGCTTTCTGAGAGACTGTCTCCCAGGTTATAATCCTCAGGTTGGCTCGAATAAAATTTTCTCTTTCTTTCTTAGATTGACTATTGATTAATTTTTTCATCCATGGTGTAGAGACACCCCTTCTATAATTTAATCCCTCTGGCTCCTAGTTGCAAAGCTTTGGCGCGTCTGCTCTTTGCGCCTTCGGTAACTGAGAGAAAGAGCAGGGAGCAGCAGGCAGAAGGATGGTTCCCACTGAGCAGATGAGGAAACTGAGGCTGGGGAGGGGAGGAGTCTCAACAGGGATGAAGGAAGTCTGACCCAGCCAAGAGCGGCCCTCGGGCCTCAGGGCAGCTGGGCCCATGTTCCTTCCCTTCACCATCCCTGACACCCCACTCCCAGCCAGCCCTCGATGGGGGGACCCTAGGAGCTGGTTCCCGCATGACCTGAATGCGACTGTGATTCAGTTTCAGAAGTGACCTGCAGTGGATCCTCTTCTGTGCTGACCTGCCCTCCCTCATCCAAGAAGGCCCTCAGTACGTGCCCTAATCCGGGACCCCAACCCCTTGGCCGGCCGTGCGTTCTGAGCCTCTGCCCTCACCAGGCTTTGTGAGGACTGACCCAGGAGTGTGGGAAGAGTGGGTTCATGCCAGGCAGCCTGGGGAGAAGGAGGAGGCCGAGGAGGGGCGGGAGAGGGGGAACCTACCAGGTGAGGGTCCTGGGTGCATGCGCAGTAAACAGTTGGAACGAATAAGCAAGTGAACAAACGAACCTGCTCCATTATCTCTGACTCCACCTTGGCACCTCCTCCTCCTAGAAGCCCAGGTGACATCTCTCCCTACCCTCCCACCCACCCCTCCCACCCACACCCCCAGCCCTCCAGCTCTGGTTCAGGCCTTGGCCAGCCTCTGTCCCAGGAGGGGGAGTCAGGTCTCCCCACTTGGCCTGGGAGAGGAGAAGGGAATTCCCTCAGGGTGGCCAACCTGTTCCCCACACTCCCGTTTCCAGGCGAGAGGGGGCCCAGGAAAGACACGAGTTAGGGGTTGGGGGGCTGGGCCTGTGTCTCCCCAGGTGCGGGCTGGTGGCCTTGTGGATGGCAGGCGCTCTCCTGGCGCCCCTCAGCGGCACCCCCCTGGAGAGACTGGTGCAGGTGGCCATGGAGAGAGGTTACACGGCCCAGGGGGAGATGTTCTCAGGTAGGTTGGGTGTGGAAGGGATTCAAGCCAGGTGTTCTGCAGGAGGGGACTGGAGAGCTTTGCTAGGACACACCGGGCACATAAGGGGGCTTTGTTCCATTCTTTGGGCCCTTGTCCCCCCCCAGTAGAGCAGAGTGTCACAGGGTGGACTCTGGAGCCAGGCCACCTGGGGTTTCCATCCCAGCTCTGCCATTTCCTACTGTGTGGCCATGGACAAGCAGCTAACCCTCTCTGTCCCTCATTTTCTGCTTTCGTTCAAAGAGGTGATGGTCAAGGCAAGAGTTATAGGCGTTGATTCCCGAAAGCCTTTGGCATGTTGCCAGGCACACAGCGATCGCTCTTTCTGTGTCTCCTCTGTCCCTGCAGTGACTGACATGGGCAGGCTGGCCCAAGAGGCACTGGGCTGCCAGGCAGAGGTGCTCTACGGCGGCCTGGGTGCTCCCAACAGAGACCACGTCCTGCAGCACCTTGTCACCGGACATCCCCTGCTTATCCCGTATCCCAGGGCCAGGAAGGGAGCAGCAGGGCAGGGGTGGAGACGGGTGGGTCCCAGGGCCACACCACAGCTTTGGCCTTAACCCCAGCGCCAGCTATGACGAGGACTTCAACCACGAGCCGTGTCAGAGGAAGGGCCACAAGGCCCACTGGGCAGTGAGTGCAGGTGGGTCCCCCCTCCCATGCCCTGTGCCCTCACCCTGGATCTCCCCAGCCCCGTCTCCCCTCCTCACATTCTTACCCTCGCACTGGCACCTCCCCACTACCCAAGGCAGGAACCAGGGTTGGGCCGTCCCTGTCCCTACAGGGTACTTAGCAGGGACCTGGCCAGCAACAGGTACTTCAGTGTCCGCCAGTCAGGGTCTTCCACAAACAGAAACTCAGGGTGCAGACAAGGATCAGACAGTCTGGGCTGCAGACTTGGTCCGGCCACTTCTAGGCTCTGTGACTCTGGGCCTCCATTGCCCTATATCTGGAGATCAAGGCGACGGTAGCACCCACATCATAGGCAGAGGACGTAAAACTCTTGGTGCCTCAGTAAGTGTTAGCTGCGGTCAGCATCCTCGTCCCCGCACCTGCCTGAGAGAGGGCCAGAGCTGCACGTCAGGTGGCCTGGATGGAGGCTCCCTTGTGTGCATGCCTCTCTGAGCATTGCTCTTCGGGACAGCCGGTGACGACTAGGTGACGATGTTTGCACTGTTCAGTGCCACCTGGGCACCTCCCTGTGCTGACAGGCTGTTGGAGGCCGGACTTAAGATGCCTGCAGCTCTAGAGCCCAACACCATGGGTCTAAGTCCCTGCCCAGCTGTCTGCCTACCGGCCCGTGCTGACCTCTCTGTGACAGTGTGGGGATGGAGGCAGCACCTACCCTGGAGGGCTGTGGTGGGACTCGGAGCCCCAGCCCCTCGTCAGGGCTCAGCTCCCACTCACAGCCTCCCTCTCTCCTCCCAGGGGTCCTGCTGGGTGTGCAGGGTGTGCCCAGCCTCGGCTACGAGGAGGACCCTGAGCTGCCAGGCCTGTTCCACCCAGCACCCGGCACGCCCCGCCCGCCACCATCCCTGCCAGAGGAAGGCTCCCCAGGAGCCGTCTACCTTCTCGCCAAGCAGGGCAAGAGTTGGCACTACCAGCTGTGGGACTACGAGCAAGTCCGGGACAGCAACCTGCAGCTGACGGACTTCTCGCCCTCTCGGGCCGCCGACGGCCGGGAGTACGTGGTGCCTGTCGGCGGGGTGCAGGCCGGCCTCTGCGGCCAGGCCCTGCTCCTCCGACCACAGGACTCTGGCCGCTAGCCTGCTGCAGCCCCGAGCCGGGGTGACGGGGCGCAGCCACAGCTCAGCTGTGTCACCATTCGCAGAGTGCCCCATCTTCTCCTCTGTACGACAGCCTGGGGGCTTGGGCTGGATCTCTGAGGACCTCCAACCAGAGATCCTTCGTGCAGGGTCACCCCCGAATCCATCCAGTCCCGATCCTGGGCCTCAGCTCCCCCAAGTCCGTCCCCCAGTATTGAGCACCTACTCTGGGCTGGGGTTATAGCCAACAGCCCCACAGACAAGCTCCCTCTCTGCAAGAGAGACTGACAACCGCTCAGACCCCAGGGCTTGTCCACCCCACCTCAGTGTTGCAGCCACCCGTTTCTGGCTGCTGTCCACCCTCTCTCTGGACCCCTTGCTGCTTCCCAGTGTCTGTCCACGTGGAGCCAGGGAAGCCTTTTGAAACGCAAACCAGGGACTTCCCTGGCGGTCCGGTGTTTAGGACTCCGTGCTTCCACCGCAGGGGGTACAGTTCGATCCCTGGTTGGGGGCGGGCAACTTGAGACCCTGCATGCCACGCGGTGCAGCCAAAAAACAAAACACAAACCGGTCTCAGCACTCCCCTCCAGAGAAGCTTCCAGCACCACCTCGATACTTCTTGCAGGGCAGGGACTAAACCCACCCCGCCCCAGGTCACCTCCCTTACCCCAGGCTGTTCTTCCTCACGCTTTCTGCCACCCGCCAGGCATAGTGGCCTCTCAGGTGCCTAGGTTGTCCTGTCTCCCCCACCCCCCCCAGCCCTGTGTTACAGATAATTCTGGAACTGCTCTACCCTGGCTCCTTGTCACTTCCTCTGGGAAGACTCCCTCTGGCTGAGCACCTCCTCCGCCTTGTGTTCTCCTGATTTAAAAACAAAAGCAAAAGCCTCTAAGACTAGTTATTTGTGCCGACCCCTTTACCCCCGTTAACTCATCAAATCCTCCAATCCTGTAAGGAAGGTACTAGACCCTCCCTGTTTGACAGATGGAGAGACTGAGGCCTGAAGAAGTGCAGTCACTGGCCTAAGGCCCCATGGCTGGCCGGCGGCAGGGCCGGGCTCAAGCCAGGCAGAGTGTACCTACACAGATGGGGGAGGGGGCACAGGGAAAGAGGGAGAGCGTTTAAGGGATGCCTATTGCATCTGTTCAGAAAGGGGAGGAACAGATCTGTCTTGGTCGCTGCTGTGTCCCCCGTGCCCAACAAAGGGTTTTATTAGAAACTACAGTGTAGTGTTTCTCACCCACCCCAGCCCTGACACCCTGGCTGGCGCTATATCTGGTGCACTGTCCTGAGAGCCCTGGAGGACAGGGCTTGGAGTTGTCTTGGTCACCCCTGTGTCCCCTGCACGGAGCCAGGCACAAGAGTAGCAACTCAGTGAGGCGGATGAATGCACCCGCCCACTCTGAGCCTGCCTCTACCCCAGATCAACCATTATCCCATCACTCCACCCGACGCTAATGCTCCAGTTAGGAGCTTTGAGCCCACAAACCCCCGATGCAAAAGACAAAGGTGACTGTAAACGTGCTGTTTATTGGGGGGTCGTCATGGGAAGGCAGTGAAGCAGTTTTGCCTCCTGTTCCCCAGCGCTGCCCCGTCTTAACAACTACCTCTCGTATAAATAAGTATAAAGATGGTCAGTAGAAAAGGAGCACACGTCAGCCGGAAGACCACGTTAGAGCTTTGGCTAAGGGAAGCGGGGGGCACCTGTCCTCCCCAAGCCCAGCCTTGTGGGCCAGGAACCCAAAGTTAGGTGCAGGAGGAGGACAGAGGGGCACTGCCCACACCTCAAGAGTGCTGGGGTCTTTGGTTTGGACCAGGTTGCAGGCCCACCTACCCTGCACCGCAGGCCCAAGCGGCGCCTCTTCATAGCAGAGGCCAGGGATGGGGGCCCTCCCGAGGAAGGCAGCCGGTTCCCAAGCCTGCTTTTCCCTTTTCCTTCTGAATGCCCTTCCTGCCCCCACGGTCCGCCAGGAGGAAAGAGACAGAAAAGGGTGAAGGGCAGGAAGAAGCCCCGAGGCTGAGGCTGGTGCCTGAGGAACAAGGTTGTGCTGGTCACAGTGCTGGCATGCCACATGGCTGTGGTTTCCGTCTGCAGGGGGGTCAGCAGAGTTCTCCCAGGAGCAGGGCAGGAGCCCACGGGGCCAAGGGCAGGTAGGACAGGGTGAACTGGGCCCTGCCCAGCAGTGGCAGCTCTCAAGCCAGTCCCAGGGTGCCACACCCTCAGAGCCTCTGTCCGCACTTGGAGGGACCCAGACGAAGAGACTGGGCTATAACTCTCCCAGGCGGGCCAACCAAGGGCTGCTGCAGTTGCTCACAAATGAGGTCTGGTTCTCGGGCCTGCGAGGGGCCAGCTCGTAGAGGGAGGAGCTGACGAGGAGGCCGGGGCCTGAGGTCACGCCCATGCCCTGCAGCACGTACACTGTGTTCTCTCAGGGGGTGTGGTTTAGTTGTGGCCTCTGCAGCCCCTCAGAAGCCTTCCTGGCTGGTCAGGAGACCCGGTCTGGTTCTGACTCACCGCGGGACCCAGCCATGGCACGCGCTTCTCGGGCTCTTAACGACCTCCCCGCCCCCGAGAGGGTGCGGTGCCAGCTGATCGCCAAGGCCCTCTGCATCTTCTGCGCTGGTCCTGCGTGTGCAGTGCCACCTTTCCCATCCCTGGACTTCAGGCCCACATGCATCTCGGGGCCCCTCCAGCCACACGGGCACCATCCAATAAATAAACGTGATGGTGGGCGAGCAGGTCAGCTATGGGCCAGGCCCTGGAGGAGGCGAATCACGTTGTCCAGGCCCCAGAGGTAGCCGTCCTCGCGGTTGCCCTCAGCCCAAGGCAGCCGGTGGCTGAGCGTCTGGTGGTCAGGCAGGGCCACTGTCTTGCCAAAGTCGATCATCCAGACCTTGGCCAGGCCGGTGTGGTCATGCACAAAGAGGAGGGAACTGCCTACCACCTGCAGAGGGAGAGGCAAGAGGTTAGAGGGAGGGGCAGGCACTGGCCAAGGTCCCGGCCGCACAGACTGCTGGGCAGGGTGGCTGACGGCATGAACTCTGGAGCCAGGCTGCCCGGGTTCAAACCCTAGCTCTGCCAATTATGGCTGTGTGGCCTTGGGCAGGGGACTTAACTTCTCCTTATCTCTGTGTCCTCATATACAAAGTGGGAATAACGGAATGAGAGTACCATTTACCTCAAAGGTTGCTGTGCATATTATATGTGTGAATTAATCCATAGAAAGCTCTTAGAAGAGTTGCTCGTATAAACAAATGCAAAACAGTGTTAACTGTTATCCTTTTTCAAGCTGGGGTACAAACTCAAATGCCCGCAGGATCCTGAAGCCGTCAGAGGGGCGTGGCGGGGACTGAGGGAGTGGATAATGCCTCCCCGCGGGAAAGGGCAGCAACCACTCAGCCCCAGCGGATTGCTGCTGGTGACGCCAGGCAAGTGGCTTCCTTTGTCCGGCTCGGTTTCATCTGTAGAATGGGGGTGATGGTAACTGCCCCGCCTCCTGGGGTCACTGCAGCATTCCACGTTCCACAGCTCACAAGCTGCCTTGTGGAGCTGGCCACATAGCCCTCCGGAGACACTGGGTGGTTTTTTCTTTTTTAGTTAGAAATACATTCCTTCCCTTCATCTAACGCCAGGTTTGCAAGCCTCTCCCTTTTTCTAGTTGGGTTTCAGACACCAGTGCTCCCAGAGAACCTGGATGACTGGGCAGGCGAGCAGGTGGCTGTCAGAAGAGGCAGACGCTGCCCAGCTCTGGATGGCTGTTGGCATGTGGCGAGCAGCCCAGGGTTACCATGTCTCCCGTGGTGCCAAGAGAAACTGGAAATCCCGATTTTAGTGTGAACTCTCATGTTTTCAATGTTGGCAACTGATTTTTTTAAATGTTTATTCACCGGGCAGGTGAAACCAAACCTGAGGACATAAGAGGTGGGTTCCCCGGGCCTCCTCTCTGTGACTTGCGTATAAAGCTCAAAGGCATGCACAGAAAAAGTATGCGGCACGCCAGTAACAAGGGTGATGAGGGTGATGTTTGGTGATAACAAACGTGACCATAAAAGCTGGCACATACTGCAGGGTTCCTATGCGCTGGGCTTTAACTATACTAATCCACTTAACCTTCGTTACACCCATGCGGCAGGTGCTACTGTTACCCTGTCCTACAGGTCAGGAGACAGGCCTGCGGAGCTGCTGCCCAGGCTCAGGTGGCTGGGATTCGAACACAGGCTGGCCTGACGCCCAGATCGGTGCTCTTTCAGAAGTCAGTGATATCAGGAAAAAGAGGAGAGAGGGGCTTGAGGGGGGAGGCAGAAGAACTTGGAGATAGACACAGTGACGTCACCACGGACTTTCTGAGACAGCCCCAGAGAGATGAATGTTTCCAAAGAGACACAGGCTGCGGAAAGGAGAGAGAGGAAAGAGGAGTGGGGAGAGCCACCAATGAGGAAGGCAGGTAACAAGAACTGTAAATAATCATGGGTATAAAATAATCACAAGAGCTAGGGGTTAAGAGCACTTCTGTGCTCCTTGCAGTGCTCTGCATTTGCTCATCTCCCCCCTCAGCAGCTCTATAAGGAAGGTACTACTGTTCCTCCCCACGTTAGGAGGAAACTGAGGCCTGAGAGGGTAGGTCATATGCCCAGGGTCACACAGCAGCGCCAGCCTTCATCCAAGGCCGCCTGGCTGGGGTCCATGCTCTGAACTGTCCCACCTCCCTGAAGTCTCTCATGCTGCCTACCCTAAAGAAGCAAACCCCAGACTCGGGGCTTCCTTTTATAGCTCTGGCCTGGGACCCTGTTGGTGGTTCCTCCTGAGTACCACCTGGACCCCGACATTCCCCCTCACACAGGGCCCTCTGTTCCCATGGTGGCCGGGGCTCGCACCTCGTGGGTCTTGAAGAAGGGGGAGTTCTCCAGAGCTTCACGAAGTTCTTCTAGGCGTGCCGCATACTTTTTCTGTGCATGAGAGGGAGGATTTCTTGGTTAGCTTATGGACTTTGTGGGTCCTTACCCACCTTGAGATCTGACCTCATCCCATACCCGCAAAGGAGTAGGCACACCCCAGCCAGAATGGGATAAAGGGGGCCATGGGGAAATGGGAGGCGGGGGGGGCAGGGGTTGGCTGCATCAGGGTGGCACAGACAAGAGTGTGGTTGAGGGCTTCCCTGGTGGTGCAGTGGTTAAGAATCCGCCGGCCAATGTAGGAGACACGGGTTCAAGCCCTGGTCCGGGAAGATCCCACAGGCCGCGGAGCAACGAAGCCTGTGCACCACAACTGCTGAGCCTGTGCTCTAGAGCCCGTGAGCCACAACTACTGAGCCCGTGTGCCACAACTACTGAAGGCCGCGTTCCTAGAGCCTGTGCTCCACCACAAGAGAAGCCCGCACACCGCAACAGAGTAGCCCCTGCTCGCTGCAACTAGAGAAAGCCCGTGTGCAGCAACGAAGAGCCAATGCAGCCAAAAATAAATAAATGAACACAATAAATAAAAATTAAAAAAAAAAGAGTGTGGTTGGTAGATTACATGAATACCCACAGTTCCTAGCAGCTCCTCCCACCAAGAGGTGCAGTCTTTCCCTTGTAATCTAGTCTTGGTCTTATGACTTGCTTTGGCCAATAGAACATGGCGAGAATGATGGTGGCCATTCTGAGCCTAGCCATCAAGAGGCTTTGCTTTTTCACTTGTTTTCCTGGCCCGCTGCTTGCACCGTGAGAACAAGCCCAGCCTGGTCTGCTGGATCGAGCCAGGAGCCAAGACAGTGAGGCAGCCACCAGACATGAGAGCAGGGCCCTCCCACCAGCTGGCCTGACAGTGAGCAATGCCAGCCAGTGTCAGCCAACCTCGGCCCAAGGCAAAAGACTGTTGACGTGGGAGGAACAATGATGGTGGTGGTCCTAAGCTGCTAAATTTGGGGGCATAGGTGTCCTGCTCACCAGGATTGCGCGGTTCCCATCCACAAAGTCCTCCAACATCTTTGTCACCTCCTCCAGCTTCCGCGTCTTCTTGAAGTTAGTGTTGCAGGTCCCATCGGCTTTCTACAGGATGAGGGGTGTCATACCTTTTCCTTCCCACACCCAACACCAAGCAGCCTCAGGCACTTCCAGGGGCCACCTACCCACCTCTGGGCTCACTTGCTGTTCAGGGGAAGCTAGCCCACCTGCCTAGCCCCAAGTCATACTCCTGCGCAAACAGTCCTTCAAGTCTAACCTTGAACTCCTCTGGTTGAGCCAGTCTAGCCAAGTGGGCTTTGGAGCCCGGTGGATCTGGCTTTGAATCATGGCTCTGCTAATTCCTAGCTAGGTGGCGTTAAGCAAGTCACTTCACCTGCCTAAGCCTTGATTTCCTCATCTGAAAAAAGGGAATTGTGTTAGTATCTACCTCCTAAAGCTGGTATAAGGATGAGGAGAGATTGGGTGTGTAGGATACACTGCACAGTGCCTGGCACATATTAAGTAAGCACTCAGTAAAAGAGACTAATGTTATTTTTTGTCTGAGAGGGGCACAGAGAGCCCCCGAGTCATTCTGCCATGCTGTGCCAGGTGCCCTGTAGGCAATGGTAACATGGAGGTAACAGCACAGGTAACAGCACAGATGAGGGATGCAAATACTGAATAAGATCATCACAAAAGGAGATAAGACTAATGGAGTATAGGGAGTTATAAGGAGGTAAAGAGAGGGCCCTGAACTAGTCGGATGGAAATCAAGGAGGGCTTCCCAGAGGAAGTGAAATTTGGAAGGAGTCAGGAAAATGACTGGGAGTCAGTCCACCAGGGGAACAGGGGAAAAGTAGTCCTGGCACAGGAAACAGCACGTGCAGAGGGCCTGTGGCAGGAGAGAACAGGACCCTTTCAAAGAAAAGAAAGTGCTTCACTGTGCCATCTGTAGGGGACTGTGGCACATCCACTAAGAGCTATGATAGAAGGAATAGGAAGGAAGAGAGGGAGGGAGGGAGGAAGAAGTTCTCCTATCTCTCCACAAAATGATATGGGAAACTCTCCAGGACTATGCCACCTTTTGTAAAAAAAAAAAAAAGGGAGGAGGGACTTTCCCGGTGGTCTAGTGGCTAAGACTCCACGCCCCCAATGCAGGGGGCCCGGATTCAATCCCTGGTCAGGGAACTAGATCCCACATGCCACAACTAAGAGTTCACATGCCACAACTAAAAAGATCCTGCATACTGCAACTAAGACCCAGCGCAGCCAAATAAATAAATTTAAAAATGGGAGGAAAAGGTAGTATATACAACTGCATTTGTTTGCATATACAGGAAGAAATATAAGAAACTGATAAAGTGGTTCCCCATGAGGAGGGGGTGGTGGAGGGACAGAATGGGAAGGACGGCAACAGGGTTGGGAGAGAGATTTCTCCTATATACCCTTTTATATTATTTTGACTTTCGAGCTGTGTGAATAGCTATTCAAACAATTAGATTTAATTTACAAAAAAAAGAAGGAAAGGGGCTACCCTAGTGGCGCAGTGGTTAAGAATCCGCCTGCCAATGCAGGGACACGGGTTCGAGCCCTGGTCCGGGAAGATCCCACATGCCGCAGAGCAACTAAGCCCATGCACCACAACTACTGAGCCTGCGCTCTAGAGCCCGTGAGCCACAACGACTGAGCCTGCGTTCTAGAGCCGATGCTCCGCAACAAGAGAAGCCACCGCCATGAGAAGCCCACGCACCGCAATGAAGAGTAGCCCCCGCTCACCACAACTAGAGAAGCCCGCGCACAGCAACGAAGACCCAATACAGCCAAAACTAAATAAATAAAATAAACAACTTTTAAAAAAAGAAAAAAGAAATAAAGAAGAAAAGAGAACATTTTTCTCCATAAGGAGGAAAAAAGCCCCTCCAGCTGCTGTGTTGCATGAGGGATCAGAGGAGGTGAGACCAGCATCTGGGAGGCCAGGGAGGCTGAGTCTGGAGAAGATGCAGCTGGACTAGGACAGGGTCTTGGTCTTGGGGAGGGGAAAGAAGATGGAATCAAGAGACCTTCAAGGGCTTCCCTGGTGGCGCAGTGGTTGCGCGTCCGCCTGCCGATGCAGGGGAACCGGGTTCGCGCCCCAGTCTGGGAGGATCCCACATGCCGCGGAGCGGCTGGGCCCGTGAGCCATGGCCGCTGAGCCTGCGCGTCCGGAGCCTGTGCTCCACAACGGGAGAGGCCACAACAGAGGGAGGCCCGCATACCACAAAAAAAAAAAAAAAAAGAGACCTTCAGGCAGATGGATAAACAAAACTTGGTCTGTGATAGACACAGGGGTAAGAGAGAAGCAGGACCCCTCCTAGTGCATCTTTCCATCCTCTGCAGTCTCCTGCTCTCTCTCCAGATCTTGCTTCTTTCCTGCTTTCCCTGACACCCTGGTTCCTTGGGAAGCCCTGCCTCAGATCTAGCTCTTAGCCCTCTACAAACAGGCTAGCAGCTCCTGGCCCTCACCTTGACGCCCTCGATCCGGAAACCCAGGGTGGAGGTAGAGCTCATGGTCTCCCTCCACTGCATGTAGCGGGGCTTGGTGACTGCACCCTGGGCATGTTCCTCTGGGGTGGGGGCCCCAGGGTCCACAGCCACCATCTTCTCATACATGTCCTTCCGGGGCCGGGGCCGTTCTCGTGCCTTCACCAGCTCCTCCTCCAGGTAGGTCCTGGGACACAGAGGATATAACAAGGGAAATTATGAAGAACAAAGCTGGAGGACTTACACTCCCTGATATCAAGGCATGTTACAAAACTACAGCGTGGCACAAGAATAGACAAATAGATCAATGGACCAGAACAGAGTCCACAAACAGATACACATGTATGTTCACCCAATTTATGACAAAGAAGGCACCACAATTCAGTGGGGAAAGGGCAGTCTTTCCAATAAATGGTGCTAGGTCAATAGGATATCCATATGGTGGTGGGGAGAGGGGAATGAACCTCGATCCCTACCTCAGACCATATACAAAAATTAAATCTAGGTGGACTGCAGATCTAAATGTGATAATTAAAACAAAGCTTGTAGAAGAAAACATAGGAGAAGATCTTTGTGACCTTAGAGTATGCAGATTTCTTTAACACAAAGCTACTAACCATAATGAAAAAAATTGACAACCTGTACTAAATTAAAAGTCCTTCTCGGAACTTCCCTGGTGGCACAGTGGTTAAGAATCTGCCTGCCGGTGCAGGGGACACGGGTTCAATTCCTGGTCCAGGAGGATCCCACATGCCATGGAGCAACTAATACCGTGCACCACAACTACTGAGCCTGCACTCTAGAGCCTGCGAGCCACAACTACTGAAGCCCGCATGCCTAGAGCCCGTGCTCCGCAGCAAAAGAAGCCACCGCAATGAGAGGCCTGTGCATTTCAACCGCAACAAAGAGTAGCCCCAGCTCACCTCAACCAGAGAAAGCCCACACGCAGCAACAAAGACCCAACGCAGTCAAAACTAACTAAATAATTAACTAAAAAAAAATACTTCTGTTTATCAAAAGACGTTAAGAGAGTGAAATGGGAGAGTTGGAGTGTGTGTGTGTGTGTGTGTGTGTGTGTGTGTGTGTGTGTGTGTGTGTGTGTGTGTGTGTGTGTATCTCCAGCAAAGGACTTGTATACAGAATATATAAAGAATTATAAATCTTTATAATAAAAAGAGAGACCAGTAGAAAAATGGGTACTTTTCAAAAGAGGATATCCAAATGGCCAATCAATGCTCAAGTTGTTTGGTCATCAGAGAAATCGAAATTAAAACCATAACTATTCACCAGAATAGTTAAAAGTAATAAAACAGGTAATACAAAGTGTTGATGAGAAGATAGAACGGAACTCTCATACACTGATGGTGGGAAAGGATGCTGGTACAACCGCTTTGAAGATTGGCTTGGCGCTATCTTCAAAAATGTTCCCCCGACCCTTCACCTCTGCCCCTGAACCTACCTGCTGCCCATCTTGCAGTCCATGATGGAGGGGTTCTCAAAGTCTGCCAGGAGATCCTCCATCTGGTTGAAGGCCTGGCCATCCTGCTGCACCATGCCATAGTAGGCTGGCACGAAAGGTCGCAGGGGGTCGCGCATCAGCTGCTCCAGGCTGCGCTGCTCATACTGACAGAAACGCTTTAGAATCCAACCATCCTCTCCTGCCTGGAAGTTCCCTATAAGCAGCAGTCAATGAGAGGGTCAAAAACTGAATGAGCAAGAGAATCCCCCCACCTCCTGTAGGTATCAGGTCCTGGCCACCATCATCTTGCCTGACCCTTCTGCAATACTTTCTCTCCCTACCAGCAATTCTCAAAATCTTGGCCAGAGGTGGTGAAGGAAGGACCTAGTTCTGCATTTTGTTTAAACAGAGTCCTGTTCACAGCACACTGTGTCCTCATTTGTTTTGTAATTTTGGATTATGAGCTCTTGATCAGCAATGGGAATTTTTGTGAGATCTGAGTCAAGAGCATGACTCTCCAAAGCAGATTTGCATTTGCTTCTGCCTGGAGTCCGAGAGTGCTAACAATCAGGGCCTTGTTAATTTACAAATCTGGCATTTTGTGGGCCATGCAGATAGTGTAGATTAGAATTACAAATTCTTATTGAGGCAGATAGTATTTTCAGATTATATTTTCCAAAGATGGCTGCAACAGTAGCTCATGTCCCACATGCTCTTCTAGAATTTTGCCACTCCCATCAAGAAGTGGAATCTAATTCTTTTCCTCTTGAATCTGAGAGGGCTTATGGCAGAAGCAACACTGTGACTTCAGATCTAAGTCATAAAAGGAGATGCAGCTTCCACTTTGTTGACAGAGACACTTGCCTTTCAGTCCTGAGCTACCATGTAAGAAATCTGATTATTCTGAGGCTACCATACTGTGAGGAAGCCCAAGCAGCTACACATAGAAGTCACATATAGGCTTTCCAGCTGGCAGTCCCAACTGAGAACCAGCCAACAGCCAGCGTCAACTGCCAGGTGTGTGAATGAATGAACCTCCAAAGGTCTCCAGCTTGCAGCCTTCGAGTTGTTCTAGCTGAATTCCCAGATATCACGGCGTAGCAACAAGCCAGCCCTGCCATGCTCTGTCTGAATTCCTGACCCAAAATTTATGAGTGTAATCAAATGGTTGTTTTATTCCACTAAGTTGTTTGTTTGTTTTTTTAAACCACCACTAAGTTTTGAGTTTTTCATTTTTGGTATTTTTTAAACTCAGCAATAGTAACTAGGATACATACAGATGGCAGGCCTGTGTTTACAGTTTTAGGGGGGCCCTGCCTTTCTCTGACTCAGTTCTAAGGACGAACAGGCAGATAAGTTCCCTTCCTGCCTCCCTTTGCTGGTGGGTACAGTTGGTCTAGTCCAGCCCACAGCCTGTTTTTGTAAAAAAAGCTTATTGGAACACAGACACACTCACAAATTTATATATTAACTATGGCTGCTTTTGTGCTGCAACAACAGAGTTGAGTAGTTTATATTTATTATCTAGCCCTTTACCAAAAATGCTAGATTCTAGGCCTTGTGCTATTATGTGCTAAAGAGATTGTGCTAGGTCCTGGGGAAAAAACATTATAGCTGTTGTTTATTGGGGGCCTACTCTGCTCTGGCCACAGGGTGAGGACAGGGACTGGTAATTGCCATTTATGAGAGGTTTGTCTCTCAATCTCAATATACATTTTGATTTTAACCCTTTAGTTTACCCTGCAAGGGAGGTACGATTATCTCACACTACAGATGAGGACACCGAGGCCCAGTGAGGGAAAGTAACTTGCCCAGGGTCATCCACAAATAAAGAGCGGAACTCGGATTTGAGCCCAGGCCCATCTGTCCCCATGGTCGAAGATTTGCCCCCTGCCACAGGGATAAGAGGAAACAGCCCTCCATCCTGATGTATGAATGGCCCAGCCCAGGCCTAAGCACTTCCCGTAAGAGCCCCATGAGCTGGAGACTGTCACCAAGCCCATTTTACAGATGGGGGAACTAAAGTACAAACGGCAGTTCCTTCCCCGCCCAGGCGTCTCTGCCCAGCCCTTCCTGTCCCCCACCCACCCTTCTCCCCCCGCACTCACCAGAGTGTCCAGACAGCTGGACCCAAGGGTAGTGTTTTCGGAAGGAGACCATGAAGGGTGAATACTTCAGCACTGTCTTCAGCTTCTTCCATGGTTTGTTCTGTGTGGGGCAGAAAGGGTGGGGTCAGGGCTAAGGCCAGGGGTGGAGGGGGATGGCGCTGCTGCCATGAGAGGGAACCAAGGTGGACCTGGGGTCCTTAGGGGGGCTTCCTGGGATCCCTGGGCCCAAGCTCATTGCGGTGAGCAAAGCTCACTGACTTCAGCAATCACAAACTCCCCAGAGGCCTCAGCAAAAGCAGAGAAGAGTCTCTGTCCCTTTGTCTCGGTGTCATCACTTTGCATCTGTGTCTCTCTGTCCTTCTCGAAGGAGTAGAGATAGGCTAGGTTGTGTTGCAGTCACCAGCAACTCCCAAATCATCCCCTGACATATATACACCAAAAAGGTGGAAGCCTGCTATCCCTGAATTAAGTCAGACCTTCCAGGGGAAATCATAAAGGCAGGAGTTGATGAATGGAGACTGAACCACAGAGAGAGACAGAAACAGAGACAGATGACAAAGTGATGACAAAGACAGACAGGGACAAAGATGGAGACTGCAGCAGTCATGACAGCTGCTTACCAAATAGCTCCAGCCTGTCCCCCTACCAGGGATATCCCTGCCCTCTTGAACTTAGCTTTGGCCAATGAAATGTGAGCAGAGGTGTCACTTTTGGGTGGAAGCCTTAAAGCCAACGAGTGACTCTCCATGTTCTTTTCCCTAGTGTAGAAAGGGGTGGGGGACTGTAGGAAGAGAAACAGGCTGAGTGAAAACAGCATGGAGCAGGGCCGCCTCACCCACCACTGACCCAAGGTCATTGTGAAGCAGGAATGAAAATAATCCTTTGTTGGGAATTCCCTGGTGGTCCAGTGATTAGGACTCCGTGCTTTCACTGCCAAGTGCCTGGGTTCAATCCCTGGTTGGGGAACTAAGATCCTGCAAGCCTCGGGGCAAAAAAAAAAAAAAAAAAATCCTTTGTTGTTCCAAGTCACTGAGCTGGGGGGCTGTTTGTCACTATAGCAAATCCTGACTTCTTCCAACTGACACAGAGATAGGCACAGAGTTACTAGAAGAGAAAGAAATATAGAAAGACAGAATGGGAGACACAAAGAAATGACAGAGAAAGAAAAAGAAACATAGATGCAGAGAAAGACAGAGAGAGAGCAACAAAAAACCAGAGAAGCAAACAAACAGAAAACAGGGATTTAGTTGTATCATGTGGACTCAAGCTAAGAGCTTCTTGAGACCTGGTTACTGCCTGATTCATTGCATTTGCATATGCATACACACACGAATATCTTCTCTGCTCCAAGCACACTGCAGGCCCTTAGCAAGGATTGGGAGAATGAGTCATCTCCAGAGAAAAAAGCTACGTGGCTCATCTCCCCCAACCCCGGGGTCAGGGCCATGTTCTCTCCTACCCCCCCAGAGCCCAGCTACCTAGCAGACATCTAATGGATGGTGGGAAGGTCAAACACAGGCAGGGGTTGGACTGAAGGATTCAGGAAGGGCTATTCCCTCCCCTCTCCAGCTGCCAGCCGTGGAGAGGAGGTGATGAATAAAAGTTCCTGTTTACTAAGCACCTGGAACATTCCAGGCACAATGACAAAGGCTCAGTGTGCCATAACCTACTTAATCCTAAAAACATAACCCCAGGAGGACTGCTGACTGTGTTACAGAGGCGGAAACAGAGACTCAGACGGGTGAAGTCACCTGCCTAAATCACACAGCATAGTGTTGGGGTTCTACCTCTGGTCTGACTCCACTGCCCTGGGCTTATCCATTACAGCCCTGCTAGACTACAAGCCTTGAGGGCAGGGGCTGGGGTTGTCATGGTTACAACTGTATTCCCCAGCCATGGCCTGACACACAATAGGTGCTCCAAAAATGTAGCTTGGGTTGATTAAATGTCTTTTTTTTTTTTTTTTAATCATAAGCAGGTTCAGTATCTTCTTTCTCTTTTTTCTTAGATCTGATGGTTAATCTGGGCTTTCTCAGATGGCTTCAGCTCACATCTCCTCCTCCTCCAGGAAGCCCTCTCTGATAGCCCAGGTCTGGCCAGTCACCTTCTCTAGACTCCCACAACCCTCTGGGCTTCCCCCATCCCAGCCCTGAGCACTCTGAGCTGTCACTGCCTGGTGATGGGTCTGTCTCCTCCACTGGCCTGGGAGCTCCGTGCGGGCAGTGTCTGGATCACTACTGTGTTCCCAGCAAAGCCAACATGGGGCCAAACACAAATTAGGGACCCTGGGACTGTCTGTTGTCTGATTAGGAGGACAGGATGGATGTGAGAAGGAAGGAAGGTGGGGGTTGAGGGGAGAAAGTAGCTGGGCCTTTAAGGTCAGATGGGATTTCAAAATGAAGCAAGAAGGAAGCAAGGGGTATTCTGGGTGGTGGGAACAGCTTGAGCAATGAGCGGAGGCAGGATGGCTGCAACATGTTCAGGGAACAGTGTGTACTTCGGCTCCGTTGCAGCAGCAGAAGGGATCAGGAGGGGAGAAGGGAAGCTGAACGTAGAAAGGAGCCTGGAGGCAGGAAGCTCTGAACACAGGACTGAACTCCTGATCGCTATCAGGCAGGCCCTGGGGAGCCATGGAAGACTCTGGAGCCGGGAACCTTCAAAAGTTAGTCAGAGCTGGGTCTTGGAGGCAGATTCTAGGGGATGAGGAAACACTGGAGACAGCAGGCCTGGGAGGAAGGCAAGTTAGGGACGGATCCAAAAACTGCAGGGGTGAAAATGACTGGGTTTTCAACTAAGCCAGCACTGAGTTAGAATCCAAGCTCCGACCAGACGTGGCCAACTCTAAGCAAGTGACCTCACTTCTCTAGGCCTCAGTTTCCCCTCTGTAAAATGCAAATAATAATAATCCCAATCTTATAGTGCTTTTATAAGGATTCAGAGTTAACACACGTATAGCACTTGGAAAAGTGCCTGGTATTCAGTAAGGGTTTGAATCTCAGCTCTGTGTCTTCCAAGGTCTGTGACCTTGGATGAGTCTCTGTGCCCCAGTTTCCTCATCTATAAAATGGGGATCATAATATCTACCTCACAGGGCGGCCGTGAAGATTAAGATGAGTTAATATAAGTAAAGAGCTTAGCACAGGGAATTCCCTGGTGGTCCAGTGGTTAGGACTCTGTGCTCCCAGTGCAGGGGGCGTGGGTTCGATCCCTGGTCGGGGAGCTAAGATCCTGCATGCCTCGGAGTGTGGCCGAAAAAAATAAAATAAAAAAGAAAGCTTAGCACAGGGCTGGGCATGAGCGAGTGATAGCTGTTATTTTTGTTCCTTCATTCACTCCAGCTCAGCTGCTCTGAGATGCCAAGGAGATGAGGCAGAGGGAACAGCAATGACAGAGCCCCAGAGGGTCAGCGCCCTGGCTCCGGCACAGGCAGGTTGGGGCAGGTCTATCTCTTACATCTGTGGCCACATGTGTGAGCACGTTCCTAAAGGAAGCATGTGGGGTGAGGGGGGCTCAGGGCAGATTCCAGCCAGGGGCCCCACGACAATGGGAGGACCCAGCAGGCAGACCCACCAGAGGCTCTCACACCTGCCTACGCGCTGACCCTCGCTCCCTGAACCTGCGCTGACGGCCTTCCTGATTCACCAGAGAAGCGCACCCAAGCTGCGGATGAGGGTGGAGGATGTAAACAAGAGTCTGCAGGAGCACCCTGGGGAGCTGGGGGGCAACGCAATGGAGAGATGGGAGAGTCCCTGGCCAGGCTGGGCGTTCCTTAGCATTTTGGGTTCACACAGCTCTTTGAGAATCTGATAAAAGCTGGGAGCTCACTCCCTACAAAAGTGAATGAGCTAAGGGGTGGTGAAGGCTGATGACCCTTTAAGGCAGCTACAGGCCCCAGACTTAGAAAAGTGGGGTAGAAAGTGCACCCTTTCTGTCTGCCTAAACTAGTGTTCTTTAGAGTTTGGGGTCACAGACTGTGATCCAACGGAAGTCACAGACCCTTGCTGCAAAAACATGTGTATACACACACAGATTCACACAATTTCAGGGATTGCTGGGTACCATGAAGTTGGCCAGTGGCCATCCATTTTAGACGCCAGGACTGGAGGCAGTGGGTGAGGGGAAATGAAGAGAATTAGCAAGAGGCTGCCTGGAGAGGGTTAGTAACCCTGCTGTCGGATGGAAGAGGTAGGTGCCTGGAGATGAAATTGCTGGTGGAGTTCTAAAGAACTTCTCAAAGGAAAGGCGGGGGCGGTGGGGGGGCGGGATACGGGATCTGTGGGGATGTGGCTCAAGGGCAGGATGGGTCCCACTCACCCCAGACCTGTCCTCAGGGTCGCTGGAACCTCCACCCCCGGCCACCACGTCATCCTCAGACTCGTCGAAAGAGGAGGCAGAGGAGAAGCCTCCACTGCCCCCTTCAATCTGGGAGAGGGGTCCCACTGGCTGAGCCTCAGGCTCGGGGGTTTCAGGAGTGATGATGAGGCGGGGCACAGGGGTCAGGGGGCAACACTCCTGGTGAGAGTACAGGTGAGTCACCAACTCCCCGTGTTCTGGTTCCTCTAATGAGCCATCTTGGTTGGGCTCCCCCAAAAGGCAGTCTGTCCCAGGCTCTGTTTGGGGTCCATGAGTATCTTGTGTCTGGGGTCCATCAGTGCCAGGCTGTGGCCAGAAGCCATCAGTATCTTGTTGTGTTGGGAAACCATCGATGTCAAGCTGTTTCCAGGTTGTTTCCGTATCCTGTTGTATCTGGGAGCCATCAATGTGCTGCTCTGTCCAGGGGTCTTTGGTATCCTGTTGTGTCCTGGAGCCATCAGTGTACAATTCTTTCCAAGAGCCATCAGCATTTGGCTCTGTTGAGAGAGAGGTCCCTTCTGGCTGAGTCCGGCCGCTGGACCTGTTCTGGTGGGTCCAGAGGTTATCAGCCCCGGGCTTGGCCCTCTCTGGCTGGGTCTGTGACCCATGTATTTCTAGCTCTGCCCAGGGCCCATCAACTCCTTGCTGTGCCCAGAGGTTAGCCCTCTCTGGCTGACACTGGAGGTCAGACCTGTGTGGATCAGTCCAAAAGCCATCTGTCCTAGTCTCCGTCCAGTCACCGGCTGTCTCCAGTTCTGACCAGTGGCTGCTCCTTTCTGGATGTGTCCGGAGGATGGACCTGCCTGGCTCCGTCTTTTGGCTGGGCCGCTCCGTCCCCGCCCCGGAGCCAGCTGCTTCAGGCTCAGCCTGTCCGTCGGTCCCCGACTCAGGCCCGAGGCCGGCCCTCTCGGGCTCGGTGTGGAAGTTGGACTCCTCGGTCCGGGCCCGGGGCCCGCCCCTCTCTGGCCGCTCCGCCGGGCCCCCTGCGCCGGGCCCAGGTCGTTGCTGCCCTGGCTGCCGCCACCGCCCCCCTCGCGGCGCCGCCAGTCCCATGCGGGCTGTCCCCGGCAGCGCCCCAGCCTCCGCCTCGCTCAGGTTTCCCCGGCACGGGCAGCGCCTCATGCCCGCTCCCTAGGTTCGGGATTCGACCGGGCCCAGCCCCTCCTGCCCCTTTAAATCCCGCGAGGGGTGTGGCTGGGGAGCCCCGACTCGCGGGTTCCGGCCCGCGGAGCTCCAGCCCACCCAGCCAAGCAGGGGTTAACCGATACTCCCCCCCCACCTCGCCGCCCACAACTCCCGGGGAAGGCCCCGAAGCCCCGCCTCGCCGGACGTGACGTAAAGGGGTATGGGCCTTGTCTGGCTCCTCCCCTCTCCGTTCGCGCGGTGAACCCCTGGAGCTAGTCCAGGTCTGGTGTGGGGCCCTGGGATCCTGGTCCCGGATCAGTGGGGCCCCTCGCAGCACCCTCGCAATTAACTCTACCTCCCCACACCCTCGAGTGACTCGTTTAGTCTCCCGATAACCCCCGGCGACGAGTCCAGCAGCGCGCCCATTCTTCACGCAGCGCCGGGAAGGACTTTAGAAGAGTTGGGAATTCCACTTGCGTGAGTTCGAGACCCGCCTCTGCTAGTTCCTAGCTGTGTTACCTTGAACGAGTGACTTCCTCTCCCAACCCCCTGCCCCAGCCCCAGACTCAGTTTTCTCACCTGTAAAATGAGGGTACATTATATTACTTTATTGTTTTGAAAAATATGTGTTCAATGCCACAAGAGCCAGTCACTTTTACCATCTGGGAAACTGAGGTCCAGAGCAGTGAAAGAATTTGCCTAGGGTTAAATGACAGGCAAAACCAGGGTCTTAATCTCTGAAGCTAGAACTCCTGGTTTCAAATCTTGGCTCCAGCACTTACTTCCTGGATGACCTCTCCCAACAGACTTGTCTCTTCAGAGCCTCCGTTTCCCCATCTGTAAAAGGGGTTGTTATGGGGATTTTTATTTATTTACAACAGCATTTACATTTGTATACTTGCTTTGTGCCAGGCGCTGTACTTACCGCTTTATACCCCAATCTTGTAGGGATGATCATCACCCCCATTGCACCGTCAAGGAAACAGGCACAGAAAGGCAAAGCGGTGAGTCAAGATCACACATCGAAGGAATTCTGACAGTCCAATGGTTAGGACTCTGTGCTTCCACTGCAGGGGGCCTGGGTTTGATCCCTTGTCGGGGAACTAAGATCTCACAAGCCACCTGGAGAGGCCAAAAAAAGGGAAAAAAAAGATCACACATCTCAATTGTGTAGATTTGAACTTTGGCCCATCTAATCTGAAATTTGGGTCTTTGGTCACTATTTTTTAAAAATATTTATTTATTATTTTATTTATTTTGGCTGAGCCAGGTCTTAGTTGCAGCATGCCTGCGGGATCTATTTCCCTGACCAGGGATCGAACCCCGGCCCCCTGCATTGGGAGTGCAGAGTCTTACCCACTGGACCACCAGGGAAGTCCCTTTGGTCACTATCGAGTGATACAACTTGATTTTGAGGCTGGGGGTGTTGGAAGAAGAGCCGGAAGTAAGACTATTTTCTGTAAATCAGTCCTGCCTCTGCTCAGAATCCTCAGTGGTTGCCATTCTACTCAGGAAAAAAGCCACAGTCTTCACCGTGACTCCCTCTAGTGTACCTGAGCTGCCTCTGCTTACCTCCCAGACCTCATCTCATCCTTTTCCCCTCACTCACTCTGCCCATTGGCATCTTGGCTATTTCTCTGAGATATCTTCCAGCACAGGGACTTTACACTGGTTGTTTCCTCTGCCTGGAACATTCTTTCCTCAGCTATTTCAATCACTCCTTCCCTCACCTCCTTCAGGTCTTCACTCAAACGATGTCTCCTCAATGAGGCCTTTCCTGACCACCCTATTTAAACACACACTCTTCCCTCCTCTCCCTGCCCTTCCCTGGTTTATTTTTCTCTTTAACAAGTGTCACCTTATTACATATACTTATGTATTTTATTGTGCCTCTCATCAGAAGCCAGCACCAAGAGGGCAAAGATTTTTGCCTGTATTGTTCCTTGCTGTGTCCCCAGTGCCTAGAAAAGCATATGGTAAGCGCTCAATAGAAATTTTGAAAAGAATAGTTTTTCTATAAGAAATTTCTCTCATGTATAGAGCTCTTGTTCTGTACCAGCTCCGTGCCAGCCTCTCTACAGACACTATTTCACTGCATCCCTTTCTCACTAACACTGAGCAAGAGGGGATGCCATGGCCCCACTTTATAAATGGGGACACTGAGGCACAGAGCTCTGCCAGCCTGTAGCCTTTGCTTGTAGCCACCAGGCTATTTGATATGATCTCATGTATCTGATACCAGGCTTGGTACCATGAGTCACAGCCCTGTAGGGTAAGTTATTGTCATAGGTGCTTTTTATATATTTTGCCCCCAAGAGTGAGCTGCCACCTAGCTCCTGAGTCAGACCCTTATGTCTGGAAGAGTACAGGGGGTGGTTTCTGTTTTGAAACAGTCACCTGGAAAGGGGCGTTGGGCACAGGCCCAGAGCTCTAAAATGAGTCATCTCTTTACAGACCAATGGGAAGTCATAGCAGGGTCCCCCTAATGCATCATACAGGCTGGGAAGCGGAGATCCAGAAAGTGTTGAGGCTCTTCTGAGGTCACGTAGCACAGGGACAGAGACAGGGAGGTCTGATTCCTGACAAAGGGGGTTAGACAGGGTTTGGGGGAGGCAGTTCTGTGTGGGGAGTGTCATATCCTCTCTCCCAGTGGTGGGAGAGATGTCCCAGCCAGCTGCTTCTATTCCAGACTGTGAGAAGAGGGGTGAGTCAGTTTACTGGGAGGTGGGGGGAAAGCAGGCTTTAAGCCTGTCCTCCCTCCCCCATCAACAACACACACACACCCAGATGGGCTGGGAGCTGGTTCTCTGGGATGCCAAGGCTCCTGAGTCAGCACTGGGAATCTTGGCTGAGTGTGTTCTGGAAAATGTCAGCCCTACAGGAAACAAAGGGCTCCCACTCACACCATCCTGCAGGTGGGCGGGGAGCTGAGAGAGCAGGGTGTAGGAGGGAACAGGGGCCCAGTGTGCAAAGGGCTGGGTGTGAGGGGGTTTATGCACACTGAGGGAAACAGTTGGTGAGCAAGGCAGGGGGGTTATATGTGCAAGGGAGGAGGTTGGGTACCAGGATATGGGTATTTGAAGCAGAGGGTGAGCGTGCAAAGTGGAGGGGCTCCATGTGAAAGGGAAATGTTTGCTGGGAAGATGTGTGTTCAAAGGAGAGATGTTGAGCCTACTAGGGGTACAAATAAGGAAAACGGAGACTGACAAAATGTTCGCGCAAAGGAGAGGTGTGGAGTTTGTAAGGAGAGGAATGTCTGTAAAATAAACGTGTAGGAAACTAAAAGGTCCGCCGCGGACAAGGCACTTTGAAGTGAGTGGAAGGGCACAAAATGGCACGTCAGGGCTTCGGCCGTGGCCCAGCCCACCCTACCCTACCCTTAGGCCGTGGCCCGGCCCACCCTGAGGCCCCTCCTCTGGCCCCGCTCCCTCACGTACAGCGGTGCGCATTTTGTGCCAGTCAGCGATCTGCTCCTCCGTCGTTCGCTAGCTGACCGGAGGGGGCGGGCATGAGAAGGCTCTCGGAAATGCAGGAGACGCCCCCCCCTTCCCCCCGCGCGTAGCTGACCCAGAGCCGGGGAATGGGTGCTTAGCAACCGGGGGAAGTACCCAGTAACGGGGGTGGTAGGGGGGAACACCGGAAGAGTTGTGGGTGCCTAGCAACCGAAGGGAAGGCGGTGCCTAGCAACGAGGGGGGTGCTCAGAGGAGTGGAGAGGTAGCCCTGGAGGATCTGTGGTTGTCTAGCAACAGGGGAGGACCCTAGCAACGGCGCGGAGTGGGACCAGGGGAAAGTGGTTTGGAGAGGTGTTCGGGAAGAGCTATGGGTTCTTAGCAACGAGAGAGGGAACCAGGCGAAACTGGGGGCCTGTTAACAGGGGAGGAAGTCTTTGGTGGTGGGAGTCTTAGGGTGGACACGGAGGAATGTGAGACAAAGACGGGCAAAGCAGGGAGGTCAGTCCCACAATTCCTACCCGAATAATACCTCCTCTTCTCCCCCAGACAATGTGGCTGGAGGTGGGGGGCCTACTACGGGGGACCTGTGGCCAGTGGGGCCGGACTACTGGTCTGCCTTGTGGGGCCCTGGGGCCTGGGCCCCTCTGCTGGGTAAGAGGCTGGGGAGGGGTCTCCAAGGGGAGGAGGCTGAGGGAGGCTTCAGGGAGTCAAAGGACAGGGAGGGGTCTAAAAGGGCCAGGCCGACGGTACGTCCTCCACTCATTACCGGTGTTCACGTCTCTTGCAGGGGCCATGTGGGGGTCCTTGGACCCAAAAGCTTCACCAGGATGGGCCTGGCAGGGGCCTGGGTGAGGAGGACATTCGCAAGGCACGGGAGGCCCGGATCAGGAAGACACCCCGGCCCCAGGTATCATTGCCCCACACCCAGCAACACTCCATGAAGGCAGCTGGCCTCCCGAGCTTGGGGAAGGGTGTGGTGGCAGGTTGGTTAGACTTCCTGGGTGCTGTGTCCACCTTTTCCCGCTCAGACCTTTTCCCCGTTTCCCAGCTGAGTGACCGTTCTCGAGAACGCAAGGTGCCCACCTCCCGCGTCAGCCGCTTGGCCAACTTTGGGGGTAGGTATGACTGTGGGAGATTGTAACCTAGATCAGAGGAGGTGACATTTACACAATGAAGCAAGGGAGAGAGTGGATCAGAGACAGAGGAGGGAGAGATGGAAAAAGAATGAAGGCAAAGTCCTGTAGAACCAAGAGAAATAGAGAGGAATGTTGTGTTTATTGAGAACTTGGAATGTGCAGGGTCCCATACACATGTGATCTCTGCACTGAATCAATGAGTGTTTGTTTCCGTTCTATAGATGAGGAAGTGGAGGCTAAGGGAGGTGAAGTAACTTGACCCCGGGTCATGCAGCAGGATTATGCAAACTTCAGGTCACAACCTGCATGAAATAATTTCCTTTTCATTATTTATTTATTTATTTTTGGCTGTGTTGGGTCTTTGTTGCTGCATGCGGGCTTTCTCTAGTTGCGGCAAGTGGGGGCCTCTCTTCGTTGCAGTGCGTGGGCTTCTCACTGCAGTGGCGTCTCTTGTTGTGGAGCACGGCTCTAGGTGCGCGAGCTTCAGTAGTTGTGGCACGTGAGCTCAGTAGTTGTGGTGCACGGGCTTAGTTTCTCTGCGGCATGTGGGATCTTCCCAGACCAGGGCTTGAACCTGTGTCTGCTGCATTGGCAGGCGGATTCTTAACCACTGCACCACCAGGGAAGCCCTGCATGAAATAATTTAGCAGGTTGCAACCAGCATTAAAAACAATGGAGGACTTCCGTGGTGGTGCAGTGGTTAAGAATCCACCTGCCAGTGCAGCGGACACGGGTTCAAGCCCTGGTCCGGGAAGATCCCACATGCCGCGGAGCAACTAAGCCCATGCACCACAACTACTGAGCCTGCTCTCTAGAGCCCGCGAGCCACAACTACTGAGCCCACGTGCCACAACTACTGAAGCCCGCGCACCTAGAGCTCGTGCTCCCCAACAAGAGAAGACACCGCAATGAGAAGCCCACGCACTGCAACGAAGAGCATCCCCCGCTCGCCGCAACTAGAGAAAGCCTGCACGCAGCAACGAAGAACCAACGCAGCCAAAAAAAAAGAAGAAAAGAAGAAGAATGGAAAATATGTGTACCTGTAGAGTAAGGGAAAGTCTTGTTTCATGAAACATTATATATACATCGGTCTCTACCGGTTATAATGCAAATGTCTTCTTTACTGTGGATCATGGTTCAGGTTTTAAAGATACCGATTGAAGGAGTCAAATACACTGGTTAGAGCTTTGGCACCAGGCTGCACGGGGTTCAACAGGTGATTCTGCCGCATCCTCACTTTGTGACTCTGGATAAGTTACGTAACTTCTCTGAGCCTCGATTTCCTTTTCTGTAAAATTTCTCTCATGAGGGTGTGAGGACAAAATGAGTCAATGCATAAAAGGCACTGGGAATGGTTCCTGGCATGGAGAAAAGTGCTCAGAAAATGCCAACTACGATTATTTATGGAGATGGTGACAGTGAAAGAGGCAGAGTGACTTGAGATGTCTTTAAGGACAAGGAGACAGAGGAGGCAGAGGAAATCAGAGCCGGAGAGCTAGCATCCAAAGGAGGAACTGAGGGAAAGAGCCCTAGACAGACATGCCGGGTGGACGGAAGGGCAGAGATGGAGAAAATAACTGACTTAGAAAAGGAGAGGTGAGCATGAAGAAGAGGAGATGTGGACAGAGAAACAGCAGTCATAGGAAGACAGAGAGTCCTGGGGGGATCATTTCGGGGCCTTCTTACCCGTGGCTGCACACTAGAATCATCTGGGATGCTTAAAAGAAAAAGAATTCTGAGGCCTCATCTCAGGCCAGTTCAACCAGAACCTCAGTGGTAGGGCCTGGGCATCGTATTTACAAAAGCTCCTCACATGACTCTGTGTGCAGCCAGGGGTGAGAACCACTAACCTGGGAGACAGAGACAAGGAGAGAGGGATGGAGAAAGAGGCAGTCTCACCTCCAAGGGAACCTCAAGCAGGGAGAGAGTGAGTAAGAGACTGATTTGGAGACAGAGGGATGCAAAGAGCTGACTACAAAGAATTGGGAGACAGGTGTACATAAAGAGAGACAGAGAAGAGAGAGGGTCAGCGGGGTGGGGAGGGGGTGGGGGAGGAGATCGCCCCAGGGCAAGCGGGCACTCAGGCTCCTCTCTCACTCCCCAGGACTGGCTCTGAGCTTGGGGCTGGGAGCACTAGCTGAGGTGGCCAAGAAGTCCCTGCCCGGAGGACGTGTACAATCAGGTACGTGAGCCACGCTGCCTGGGTCCACACCCTGGCCTTGCTGTGTGACCTGGGGTAAGTGGCTTCACCTCTCTGAGCCCCAGTTTCCTCAACTGGAGAATGGAGCTGATGATAACATAGCCACCTCTTAGGGTCGTGGTGGAGTGCTCAGAACAGGGTGAAGCTGCTGTCAGGATGGTGTTGAGTAGAAGCAGGTCATGAGAGAAAAAAATGTAAGCCATCCAGAGTTGAGTTCTTAACTGTGAGCAGGAGAGGAAGTGTGAAAACAGGAGTGCCGGTGAGGGTCTGCGGACGACGGAGACGGACGGGGCTGTGTAGAGGTCAGCATTTGTGGGTACGATTCCACAGCATGTCGATGTCTTGAAACAAAAACAGGGGTGGATGTTCTAGATGAAAAAGAGACTGGAGAGATAATAACTGACAAATGGAATGTGTGAGCCATGGTTGGATGTTTGAAAAGAAAATAACTATAAAAGACTTCTGGGGACGATTGGGAAAATCTGAATGTGACTGGGTAGTACGTATTCAAGAATCAGTGTTAATTTTCTTGGGTGTGATTTTGGCACGGTGATTGTGTAGGGGATTATTCTTATTCTTCACACAAGTTGAGTGCAAATCAGTCAGCAAAAGTATTGGTCAGTGTCTGGGTACACACGCACAGATAAAGTGGGTGAGGCAGCATGTTAAAACATTGAATCAGGTGTGCAAGTATTCCCGGTGCTATGAATGCAATGTTTCTGTCTATTTGGATCTTTTTCAAAATAAAAAGTTGCGGGTAGGTAGAGGAACAGGCTTTAGGGTAAGGCCAGACTGAATCTACACCCTGCTCTGCCACTTCTGTGCTGTGTGCCCCAGGGCCAGGCACGGTACCTCTCTGAATCTCTTGCTTCCTCATTTTGAAAATTAAGGCATTGTTAGTTCTTACTTCCTGGGGTGTTGTGGAGGTTCAGCCAGAGAATCCACAGAGACACTTAGAATTCTGCCTGGCACAGGCTGAGCCCTCAGTAAAGAACTCAATAAATGTTTTATGAAATAAATAAAAGCTTAATAAACCCTTTATTGAATAATAATATAATTTGCATGTAGAACTGTGCACATAAGTGTATAGTGTGGTTCATTTTCACAGAGTAGGTGCATCTGTGCACCCAGATCAAAAAACCCTAGACCAGCAGTTCTCAAACTTTTTGGTCTCAGGATCCCTCTACACCCTTAAAACTGAGGAATGGATAAACAAGATGTATTATATCCATACAATGGGATTTTATTCGGCCATAAAAAGGAATGAAGGACTGATCCATGCTATCGTGTGGTTGAATCTTGAAACACTATCCTAAGTGAAAGAAGGCAGAGACAAAAGGCCACATATCGTATGATTCCATTTATCTGAAATGTATAGAAGAGGGAAGTCTACAGAAAGTAGATTAATGGTTTCCAGGGACTCAAGGGGAGGCGGGTGGGGTTAATGGGAGGGGGTAACTGCTAACAGGTTAGCAGTGATGAAAATGTTCTGAAATTGATTGTGGTAATAGTTACACAACTGAATATACTAGAAGCCATTGAACTGTGTACCTTAAAATGGGTGAATTATATCATATATGAATTATATCTCAATAAAGGTATTAAAAAATAGAATGAGAACCCCAAGAACTTGTTTATGTGGGGTTGTATTTATGGATATTTGCTGTATTAGAGATTAAAACAAAAAAATTTTAAACACAAGAATATACACACACACACACACACACTCTCTCTCTCTCTCTCCATCAGCCATCAAAGCAATGACAGCATCACAGGTCACAGCTTCTGGAAAACTCTACTGAACATTTGTGGGTGAATGAGAGTAAAAAAGGGCAAATAACATATTAATATTATTATGAAAATAGTTCTGATCTCACAGACCCTTTTAAAGGGTCTCAGGGGTCCCCAGAACACACTTGGAGAATTGCTGCCCTCGTTCTCCAGAAGCTTTTCTCGTGCCGCATTCTGGTACCTCCCCCCTCATTAAGGGTCACCACTGTCTTGGCTTCTGACCCCCTGAGATAAGTTTTGTCTGTTTTTGCTCCTTTATACGCATGTAATCAGACAGTGTATTCTCGTATGTGTCTGGTTTGTTTTGCTCAGCATTCTATTTGAGAGATGCATCCATGTTGCCGTGAGCGGTTGTAGGTTGTTTATTCAACACTGTAATAGTCACCCTGTGACTATTCCACAATTCCTTTGTTTGTTCTACTGATGGTCATTTGGGTTGTTTCCAGTTTGGGACTGTTATGAATAGCGCTACCGTGAGCCTTCTTGGAGTATCTGTCGGTGGACACATTTATGCCTTTCTCTTGGGGATATACCTAGGAGGCAAATTGCATCAGGCATAGGTGTGTGCTTTACTGGAAACTTCCCAGCTGCTTTCCAAAGGGCTTGGGCCATGGCACTCTCATCGGCAGTGTCGGCGTTCACGTGCTCCACATCTTTGTCAACACTTGGTATTGTCTTTTTTGTTTTAGCCATTCTGGTAGGTGTGCAGTGGTGTCACACTGATTATTTTTGTGGTTGCCACACTAATGATTATTCTCTCCACCCCAGAGGGAGGCTCCCGGCCAGGCTCCAGCCTTTTCCTTTCAGAGGCCAATGCCGAACGGATTGTGCAGACCTTGTGTACGGTTCGGGGGGCCGCCCTCAAGGTTGGCCAAATGCTCAGCATCCAGGGTATGGCATGACCCTTGACTCCTGACCCCTGACCTCAGTTCCACCCTACCCCACCTACCACCAAGCCCCAACTTCAGAGACTCCCACAGGGGCCCCTCCTGGCCTCTCCCCTCACTGCTTCCCTCTTCCCGATGTCTCCCAAGACAACAGCTTCATCAGCCCCCAGCTGCAGCGCATCTTCGAGCGGGTTCGCCAGAGCGCCGACTTCATGCCCCGCTGGCAGATGCTGGTGAGTGCCCAGAAGGGGAAAGGCTGGCGAGGGAGGCGTGCCCCACCTGCCTGGCCCTCCTGTCTTCATGGCTGTGCTCCCTGTCTCACTCTGAGCCTGTGTCCCCATCTGTTAAATGGGGACCACTAAAGCACGCATCTCATAGGATTGTTGTGATGAGTAAATGAGAGAAAGGTGTAGAGCACTTAGTCGAGTTCCTGGCAGGCTCAGGGCTCTGTCAGGGCTGTTAAAGAGGCGGTGAAGTGCTGTGGTCAGGGACCAGACTTTGGGAGTTCAAACCCTGGGTCTGCCACTTACTACCTGTGCGGTTAGACGTGTGGCCTGCCCTCTCTTTGCTTCAGTTACCTCATCTGTGATTGGTGGTAGTGATAGCAACGGCCACATCGTGGGGCTATGGAAATCGGTGTATATGTAAAGCACTTTGAAGGGTCCCTGACACCCCGTGAGTGACATGCAAGTGTTAGCTATTCTTATTACCGGTCTTTTAATTAAAGGAGGGAGTGTCTGTAAATAGATTGGCGCAGCGCCAGGCACTGAGCAAATGCCTGGGCAAAGGTGTGGAATCCGGAATCCAGCTGCCTGCCTTCGGAGCTCTGTTTAGCTCCCTCGCATACTGCGCTTCTCTGAGCCACTCTATACAGGGCCCAGCCCACAGGAAGCCCTCTGTAAATTTTAACTCTCCTTTATCATGTTAACTTTTGAGTTAATAATACAATATATGGGTATAATGAAGGATTATTATCAATCTTAGCCCTACATAATAGCAATCCACACATCAGCCCGCACAGCCTCGGGAGTATGGGCTCAGGCTGGGCCTCCCAGTCTGCCAGCGCCTGGCTCATCACCTTGGTCAAGAGATCTCTCTCTGAGCCTCAGTTTCCTCGTCTGTAAAGTGGGGTAGCGGCCAAGAGCTTGGCCCAGGGCCCCGCGTGTGGTGAGCGGGGTTATAACGCGCAAAGCGCTCAGCACAGAACGTGAACCCGGCTGCCTGAAACCATGATGACGATTGTCATGACCACTCTCCCCAGAGAGTTCTGGAAGAGGAGCTCGGCAGGGACTGGCAGGCCAAGGTGGCCTCTCTGGAGGAGGTGCCCTTTGCTGCTGCCTCAATCGGGCAGGTGCACCAGGGCGTGCTGAGGGACGGGACAGAGGTGGCCGTGAAGATCCAGGTGAGAGGGGAGGTGGGGCGGGGGTGGGCTGGGCACCCACCCGGCCGCCCCACAGGGGTCACTCCCATCCTCCTCCCCTCCTCCCCTCCCAGTACCCAGGCGTCGCCCAGAGCATCCAGAGCGACATCCAGAACCTGCTGGCGGTGCTCAAGATGAGCGTGGCCGTGCCAGAGGGTGAGGCGCCCAGTCCACCCTGACTGGGAGGGTCACCCTGAAGAGGGAAAGCGGGGCTGGATGGGGGGGCGGGGGGAGGTGGAGGAGGGCCAGCTCGGGGCAGGGTGTGCCCGTGTGTGTGAGGCTGAGTGAACGCCTCAGTCTGCATGTTTGAGACAGAACAAAGGGACACCAAGGCGGGGAAAGCCCAGAGTAGTATAGGCGTGTGAGAAAAAGACAAACTCAGAGATGCCAGCAGGAGCCCAGACAGAAATCCAGAAACAGACACACAGGGGGTGTGTGGAGAGGGACTGGAGGCTTGAGAAAGAGCCACAGAAACAGGAAGGGAGCGTAAGTGGGACCTCGCGTGTGTGTTACAGCATGTGAGACAGCGCCTGGGGGAGATGGAGCAGAGGGGTGTGTGTGTGTGTGTGTGTGTGTGTGTGTGTGTGTGTGTGTGTGTGTGTGTGTGTGTGTGTGTGTGCGCGCGCGCGCACGCGAGAGAGAGAGAGAGAGAGAGAGAGAGAGAGAGAGAGGAGAGGAGAGGAGAGAGGAGAGGGTGGGAGAGTCAGGCCCAGAAGTAAGCTTCAGAGACACTGAGAGCAGTGTGAGAGAGTATGAAAAAAAGGACAGAGAGGGACTTCCCTGGCGGTCCAGTGGTTAGGACTCCACGCTGCCACTGCAGGGAGCCCAGATTCGATCCCTGGTCAGGGAACTAAGATCCCACATGCCATGAGGTGCGGCCAAAATATTTTTTAAAAAGAAAAATGGACAGAGACTAGGCGGCAGACGTGACTCTGATAGGGGCCTAAGGACCGCTGTGTGTGCCTGAGAAAGAGACCCGAGCAGAGAGGCTTCCTCGGAGCCCGCAGTTGTGTGAAGGACAGAGGGGGAGTGCGTGGCCAGACAGTGCGGGTAAAAGGCATGGAGCGGATGGGCTGAGGGACGGTGACACGGGCGGAGGGAGAGGCACGACTGGCAAGGGAAGACATCCCTGAGCGGGAGCCTGAGGGGTCGGGCAGGGCGCGAGGGGCAGGCTGTGGCCTTCCCTGCCTGACACGGCTGCCGCCCCTCAGGCCTGTTTGCAGAGCAGAGCCTGCAGGCCTTGCAGCGGGAGCTGGCTTTGGAATGTGACTACCGTCGTGAGGCGGCTTGTGCCCAGAACTTCAGGTGAGCTGAGGCCCCTACAGGCCCCTGGAGGCCCCCTTCCTCCCTCCAGCTTCCCTGCCGGGCTGAGAGGGAGGTGGATGCCCTCACAGCCTCCGGCAGCTGGAGCCCTGGGGTAGGGCTGGCAGACTCTTTCTCTTCATTTGTTCAGCCATCCATGCCTTCACTCATTACTTCGTTCATACCCTGTGTCCTCGGTGAGCTTAGGTCACTTCCTCTCTCTAAATGTCTCTACTTTCTCATCTGTCAAATGGGACGCAGAACCACTGCAGTCTGATGGGGGAGACAGACTTGTCAACAGGCACTCCGTCACACGAGATACCGTTACATCCACCGGACTCACAGAGATGAAGCAGTCTGTCTGTGTCAAGAGTTGGAGAGAACGGGGCTCCAGGGCATCCTTTGTACACTGTGGACAGAGGGAGAAATTGATAGAAGCATTCTGGAGAATGGTTGGGCATCATCAAGCCTCAGTGTTCACATCCAACCCAACAGTTGCCCTCCTAGCTAAATACTCCAGTGACCCTTAATGCCAGTACACACCATCAGACTTTGCCAGAATAGTCAGAGCAGCAATAGCCCCAAACTGGAAACAACTCAGATCTATCAGATTCATCCAACAGGGTGGATAAATAAGTTATGGTATATTCATCAGCACAATTCGTACAGCATCAAAAATGAATGAACTACAGCTACATGGAACGGTGGTTGTATCTTAGAGGCATCATGATAAGCGGCAGTTAATTACACCTCAGTGAGACCTTCCGCAGCGTGGAGCGTGGCCCACACGTTTCCTGAGCCCGGCTCTGTAGAGACGAAGCAAGAGAAAGGGCAATAGAAGGCAATGGTTAGGGGCATGGGCTCCGATGTGGGGTCCAGTCAGGATCCAGTCCTGGGTCAGCCCTTAACAGGCTGGGTGCCCTTAATCTGCCCCAGTGGCCTTAGGAGAGGGTCCTCCTCAGGGGGAGTGAGGATAAAAGGGAATTGTGCTGACTGAATGCTCAGCAGAGTCCTGCCCTATGAGGATGGGATCAAACATCAGAGATTTGATCAACAAGGACAAAAATACAAGCCCCCAAAGCAGGACCTGGAGATGGAGAGTGTCAGGTGGACTTGGGCCACAGCACTCCAGTGTGGGATCTGGGGAGACCACCACCTCACAGGATTTCCCTGTGCTCTTAGGATAAAACCCACATCATTTCTCGTTTCCCCGGCTCCTCCCCATCTCCCTGTCCCCCCACCCTCCAACTCCAGCCATCCCACAGATCCCCAACCAGAGGCCTCGCTCATATTCTTTGCCTCCCAAATCTTGCATTGACACACCTATCTCAATCTGTTATTGGTCTGTTTGTTTGTTAGAGTGTGGTCTCTGCTGTGTGTGGGGGTGGGTCACGCCTGGGGCTCATCTACTGCTCTGTCACCCAGCATCATCCAGCACAGGGATGGACACCGAGAAAGGCTCTTTCCCTTTATTAGCCAGTGTTCAGAATAGTGACTCCAGGGAGTGGCCGGTGAGTATCACTGTGGACTCAGAGATTTGTATATGAGTGACTATTTTTTGGATGGATTAATTGATAAGTTGATGAGAAAGTAATGCTCATCAGGCTTAATTAATACCCTGAGTTCATCCTGGGGTGACCAACAGAGAAGTGTTTCCGGAAGGGAAGTGGTAATTGGGTCTCCAGCAGCACCCAGCTTAGGGCCAGACACAGAGTGGGTGCCATGGAGATATTTGGTGAATGAGTGAATGAATGAAATGTCTGAATGAATGTCAATCCAACCAGGTATTGGCCATCACTCCAGACAGACAGGAAAGAGGAGGGCAGGAGGAAAGGCAAGACAAAGACTGTTCATGGAAGACTCCTCAGAGGAGGGGGAGGCCTCAAGCAAGGCCACAGGGGCCTGAAGTGTGAAGTCCCATCCCCGCCCCTCCCATCTGCCCCAGGCAGCTGTTGGCAGACGACCCCTTCTTTCGGGTGCCAGCTGTTATTCAGGAGCTGTGCACGACACGGGTGCTGGGCATGGAGCTGGCTGGAGGGGTCCCACTGGACCAGTGCCAGGGCTTGAGCCAGGACACCCGGAACCAGGTACATGGGGCTCATGGGACAGTAGGGAGGGTGCTGCCCTGGGGCACAGCTGGCAGGGCATCCCAGACCCCTGGTCCCTCTCCAGGCCTCAGAGGGCTTTACAGGGGCACGTGGCTTTGAGATATCTGTTACTCCTTCCCACCCCAGATCTGCTTCCAGCTCCTGAGGCTTTGTCTTCGGGAGCTGTTTGAGTTCCGATTCATGCAGACGGACCCCAACTGGGCCAACTTCCTGTATGATGCCTCCAGCCACCAGGTTGGTTCCTTGTGTTGTGTGTCAGGGTACACTAGCTCCTGTAACAGATATTTCCCGATATGGCGGTAGCTCAACACAGTAGTAGTTGATTACCCATGTAACAGGCTGGAGTGGCCCTCCTCCACGCAGTGAGTCAGGGACCCAGGCTCCTTCCCTTTTGTGAGCGTGCCATCCCCTAGGACTTGAAAGGCTCTACTTCCAGTGCAAGGGGAAAGAGAAGTTGAGAGGGTAACCCACTGTCTAACTGCTTTGGCCGGAAGTGATCCATCATTCCCTTCACCATTCCACTGATAAGAATTGGTCATGGGGCTAGTCTAGATGCAGGGGATGCTGGGAAATGGAGTCCCTGGCTAGGCAGTGTCTTCCTAGTGGCAGTGGAGAAGAGGGAGCACCACTTGTGCAAGACAGTCATCATTACCACACCCGTCATTCATTTAGAACACACCAAGCACCTGCTGCCTCTTGAAAGTGATGCCAAGACAACCCTGATCCTTGCCTTCCCAGAGTTCCCAATCCAATGCAGGGACCCATCACCAGACAGTATGACCTGTAGTTAATACCTTGATGGAGAAGCACAGGCGAGGGGCCAGCGATGGGGGAGGCACAGGGGGCGGTGGGAAGCCAGGAAAAGTGGCTGACCCTGCCTGGGGTGGGTGAGGTCAAGGACGGTGAAACCAGGAAGACAAGAGAAGGACAGCCATCTAAGGAGCAGGGAAGAGCATACTTGGCAAAGGACACAGGCTGTCCAAAGGCCTGGGGCTGACAGTTTGGACTGAAAAACTCTCAGTGTGCATGGTTGCTGAGTGGCTCTCCAAAGTGGTCTGTGCCATTCTGTCCCCAGAGGGGTCTTTCTAAAACACAAATCTGGCCATGCTGTCCCTTCTACAGCTTCCAACACCCTCAGGATCAAGTGAGCCCTGTGCTGAGTGTGACGTGGCCCCACTTAGTCCAGCCTCAGTCCCTTGACACCCTCTTCCCCCCAGGTGCACAGACAACCTGCATCCCTCCAAGGCTCGCAGCTCGGGGGGGTGTTTTCCTTCGTTGGGTGTGGTGATATGAGGCCTGACATCAATTTACTGGGTCTCAACAGCAGTTTTTGTTTTAAAAGGATAGAATGTGTTGCAGATGGGAGGGATGCATATTATTTCACGACACTTCTGTTTTATGTTCATATGTGCATGTGCACTGGTGCCCAGGATAATCTGCATTTCTTCTTTTCTTTTTATAACTTTATTTATTTTATTTATTTTTGGCTGCATTGGGTCTTCGTTGCTGTGCGCGGGGTTTCTCTAGTTGTGGCGAGCGGGGGCTACTCTTGTTGCGGTGGGTGGGCTTCTCACTGCGGTGGCTTCTCTTGTTGCAGAGCACGGACACTAGGCACATGGGCTTCAGTAGTTGCAGCACGTGGGCTCAGTAGTTGTGGCGCGTGGGCTCTAGAGCGCAGGCTCAGTAGTTGTGGCACACAGGCTTGGTTGCTCCACAGCATGTGGGATCTTCCTGGCCCAGGGCTTGAACCCGTGTCCCCTGCATTGGTAGGCGGATTCTTAACCACTGCGCCACCAGGGAAGCCCCTAATCTTCATTTCTTACTGTAGGTTATGATAAACAGTTTGAACTCCACTGTCGTAGAGAAACTTACACACATGTTCATGGGGTACTGCTTTTTTTTTTTTTTTTTTTTCCGTCTTTTAAACATTTCAACTTTATTTGGTTCATTTCATCTACATTCTTTATTTTACTTATTTTAAATTTTTTAAATTAATTAATTTATTTATTTATTTATTTTTGGCTGCGTTGGGTCTTCGTTGTGGTGCGCGGGCTTCTCCTGTTGCGGAGCACGGATTCTAGGCGCATGGGCTTCAGTAGCTGTGGTGCATGGGCTCAGTAGTTGTGTCTCACGGGCTCTAGAGCGCAGGCTCAGTAGTTGTGGCACACGGGCTTAGTTGCTCCGCGGCATGTGGGATCTTCCCGGACCAGGGCTCGAACCCGTGTCCCCTGCATTGGCAGGCAGATTCTTAACCACTGCGCCACCAGGGAAGTCCCTTTGTTTTGAATTTTTGAATTTTATGTTATTTATTTTTTTTATACAGCAGGTTCTTATTAGTTATCTGTTGTATACATATTAGTGTATAGATGTCAATCCCAATCTCCCAGTTCATCCCACCACCACCTCCCCACCTCACCCCACCCCACCCCTTTTCCCCCTTGGTAGCCATACGTTTGTTCTCTACATCTGCGTGCACTGCTTCTAATAGCAAAACCTACAAATAACCACAGCGCCCATCCAGCAGATAAATATATATTCATGCAACAAAATCTTACATGGCGGTGAAAAAGTGAATGAATGAGCTAGAGCAATGGGGATGAATTGCAAAACCATGTCGAACACAAAGAATTTGCAGATTAACTATTATAAATACCATTTATATGACGTTTTAAAATATGCAAAACATTAGTATGTTTTGTTCATGGATCCACATATGTATAGAAAATGTAGCAACACATGCATGGGAATTTCAGGAAACAATTTAATAATAAAAATAATTTCAGGAAAGTGGTGACCCTGGAAGAGAGGGTGGGGATGGGGGGGAGGTAGGATCAGGCCCCACTTAGATTGGTAGTATTTTCTATTTTAAACTGGGTGGTAGGATTTGTGGGTGTTGATTTTACTTTCCCATATATTTTATTATTCTCCAGATTTTTTTTTCTGAGCCTAAAACATGTTATTATAAAAACAACTAGGACCCCCAAAATAAAAACCAGGTCCCTTCAGCTTCATGTGGGGGTGGATTATTGTGTGGAGACCAGAAGCCAGGAGCCCAGGGGAGGCAGCTGGCGGGGACTTGGGTAGGAGGGGCAGCGTGTGGGGAGAGAGGGACAGACCCTGGCACCCCCCTAGCCAATGGGGAGCACTGGTGGACTCCCAGTGTCCCTTTCACCATCCTTCATTTCCAGGTGATCTTGCTGGACTTTGGTGCAAGCCGGGAATTTGGGACTGAATTCACAGACGATTATATCGAGGTGAGTTCCCCCAATCCTGGGGTCTCTGAAGGGTCGAGCCTCAAGCCAGATAGTAAGGCTTGTAGAGAAGGAGAAACACAAATCTGGAATGAAGAAATAAATAATAGTGATATTAATAGCAGCTAACAAATACCAAGCACTTAATATTATGTCAGGCACCGTTTTAAGTGCTGTACATGTGGTAACTGATCTGAACCAGAAAGCAACTCTATGAGGTGAGGACCATTTTTAACCCCATTTTACAGAGGAAGTAACTGGCGCTCTGAGACGTTAAATCACTTGCCCAAGGTCACAGCAGACCTGGGATTCAAACTCAGGGAGTCCGGTTACACAGCCCATGTTCCCAACCCCTCACTAGCTGCCTCCTAAGAGAAAGGCCCACGATGGCCAGCCTGTCACCTCCCCACACCCAGTGCTGTCCAGGGCCTTGGTGTCCAGCCTTGTGCTCACATACCTCCCCTCCAGCTGCTCCCTAGTGAGCAGTTCTCTCTTTAAGAAGTGTTTCCTCACTTTATGTTGCCCGTCCTTCCCACCCACAGGGGTTGATTTGTCTCAGAGCCCACAGAAAACACCATCTCATTAATTTGTTGAGATTGGACATTCGACCTGGGTCTTCTTTTTTTTTTTGGTCACGTTGAGTTCATTGCTGCACGAGGGCTTTCTCTAGTTGTGGCGAGCGGGGCCTACTCTTTGTTGCGGAGCACGGGCTGTAGGTGCACGGGCTTCAGTAGTTGTGGTGCACAGGCTCAGTAGTTGTGGCCCACGGGCTTAGTTGCTCCACGGCATGTGGGATCTTCCCGGACCAGGGCTCGAACCCGTGTCCCCTGCATTGGCAGGCGGATTCTTAACCACTGCGCCACCAGGGAAGTCCCTCAACCCGGGTCTTCTAATCACTGGGTCATCAATTCAAATGTTCTCTGACCCCCCTCTGTGCCTAGTTCTATTCTAGACGATACTGGGGACAACAGTGACCAATGCAGTCCAGGTCTCCAGGTTTTGCCTTCACAAAACTCACAGTCCAGTAGGGGGACAGACAGAAAGGACCAGAGTGGTCAGGGCTGGGATGGGAGAATCACGGGGGACTGAGGGAGACCGGGTGAGGAGCCTGGCCTGACCTAGGGGGTCAGGGAGGGCTTCCTGGAGGAGAAGACATCCGAGTTGAGGCCTGAGGGATGAGGAGACCAATCAGGAAGAAGCTAGGAGGGTACTCCAGACAGATAACATGGGCAAAGGCCAAGGGGTGACAAAGGATATTCCGACTAGAGCAGCACTTCTCAAACTTTAACGTGCATGAAAACCCCACCACCACCACCATGATCGTGTTAAAATGCAGATTCTGGTCTGGAGTTAGGCTTAAGATGCTGCCTTTCTAACATGCTCCCAGGTGATGCCAGAGCTACTTGTACAGGGACCACACTCTGAGTAGTAAGATCCTAGAGGACCAAAGGGAAGTTCACATTCGGACTGGGCAGGCAGGTGGGGACAGAGCAGGAGCCATCAGTGAGGCTGGAGCCCAGTCACTCTGGGTCTCTGAAGCCATGCTTTGCAGCTTGTACTTTATTCGGGTGCCCTGGGGAGCCGTGGAAGGGATTGGAGCAGGGGAGGGACATAGAATTTGGAAATTCCTGAATAACCAGTGGTCTTTTAAGACAGGCCGGGAGCCTGGGTGGGTGGGGGTTGGAGGGGGTACTGGCCTGAGCACTGGGGGAGGGTGGGGCCACCCTTTAGATGGGGACGAGAAGGAATTGGTAACCCCCCCTCCCCCCCCCCACAGAGCCTCCCTGGGGCCCTCTCTGCAGGCCACTCGAGGCACAAAGCCAAGGCCTCTCTGGGTAGTTGGGACGTCCCCTGCCCCTCCCCACCACAGGCCTGTTCAGCACGGCCCTCCTGCCTCCTCCCCAGCCTTTTCCAGTTTAAGAAAGGCCTGTCCCACTGACCCCCCCCCAAGGACCACAGGCGTGACAGATGGCCAGACAGGCTGGGGCAGGGGGAGCTGGGACAGAACGGAACCTCCAGATTTAATCCTGTATTCCCCTTCCGCCCAAGAAGGGGCAACTCAGTGGTGAAGTGTTTGTCGCAGTTCCCCTCCTCTCCTTGCTATTCCCCACTCTGAGCCTGTTTCCTCGTCTGTGAAGTAGGGACCCTCCTATTTACCTCTTAATAGTAATAGTGGCTCATAATATTTATGGCCTTTCCTACACGCGGGCACCGTGCGAAGCACTCCACAGATATACCTCCTTCGTCCTCCAAGAACCTGGCAAGGAAGATGCTTTCATCATCCCCACTTCACAGATGAGAAAGCAGAGGCCCAAAAAGCAAAGCGACTTGCCCCAGAGTCAGCCAGCAAGTGGCAGAGCTGGGGTGGAGCCCAAGCAGGCTGGCTCCCACTTCTGTCTGTCTGTCCATGTGCCCTCAACTCCTGCCCATCCTGCGTGGCTGGAGAGCTGCTTGGCTCCAAACACTGATTTGCTAAACAAGGGGTTTTCACCAAGGGCCTCCTGAGTGAGCGCCACTTGGGACTAAACCCAGCCGGGATCCCTGCCTTCCTGGGGCTCCAAGGCCAGGGCAGGAACCAGGCATCAACAGACATCAACCAGGTGATCACAGAGATGGCAATCTCAGAGGCAGTTCTGGGTCATGATCACTTGCCCAATTAAGTGTTTGGACCCATGGGTACCACTTGACATCTGCCTTCCTCTGCTGTTTCACTGTGGTAGTTTCCAGGCAGGCTCTCCCTTCCCAGCCAGATGGGCAGAACAACGCCTGACCACTGCGTCCCCCAGGCTCTGGAACAGTCTTGAGAGAGACACAGACGGGTAAGGTGGGGAAGGAGAGGCTTCTTAGGTGAGAGGGCTTAGGTAGATGAGAACAGAAGTGGGTACTGGCAGGGCCCAGCTTCTAGCTCCCACCTCCAGACCCCTCCTTGAACCCCTCTGACCCTGTGCCCACATCCGTCTTCCCAGGTGGTGATGGCTGCAGCCAACGGAGATAGAGACCGGGTCCTGCAGAAATCACGAGACCTCAAATTTCTCACAGGCTTTGAGACCAAGGTTGGGAGAGTAGGGGGCTGGTGTCTCTTGGGGGGAGTGGGGAGCTGCTTCTCTCTACTGGGGAAACTGTGGATGAGTGAGGAACTCTTAAGGGGGCTGCTTATCTGTACTGGGGGTTCTGGGAAGGAGGGGGGAATGGGGGCTGCTTGGCTACTCAGGAATCCTGAGAAAATGGGCACCACTTATCTGTTTTAGAGGGAGGAATGGGGGACTGCTGGTGGATACGGGGGGGTCGGGGAACAGAGGCTGCTTCTCTGTTCTAGAGAGTGAGGGCTATTTGTCTACTGGAGGCCCTGAGAGGACAGGAAGGGCCCTTTCTTTTGGGAGGAGTAGGGGGCTGCTTGTCTCTTAGGGGCTCTGGAAGGGGTGGAGCCTGCCTATTACTCTTTGGGGAGTTGGGGGCTTGTGTTTATACTTGAGACTCTGGGGGAATGGAGGGCTGTATGTCCACACTGGTTGCCTCTGGTTTCCCCGACCCCTAGGCATTCTCGGATGCCCACGTGGAGGCCGTGATGATCCTGGGGGAGCCCTTCGCCACCCAGGGCCCCTACGACTTCGGAGCGGGTGATACTGCCCGCCGTGTGCAGGGCCTCATCCCTGTGCTGCTGCAGCACCGGCTTCGCCCGCCGCCTGAAGAGACCTATGCTCTGCACAGAAAGCTGGCGGGGGCTTTCCTGGCCTGTGCCCGCCTCCATGCCCACATCGCCTGCCGGGACCTCTTCCAGGACACCTACCACCGCTACTGGGCCAGTCGCCAGGCATAGCCACTGCCCGAAGCCTCCTAACCAGAGGGATGTCTGCTCAGACCCCTCAGAGACTCCATCTCGGGATTCCAGCCCCATAGCAGGCCATCCCCTGCTCTGAGGCCTCCTTCCCTCTCTGCTGCAGGTCTGGGGACCCACCTTGGGCTTGGGACTCGGGAACTCCAGCTTCATACCCCCGTATCCTGCTCTCCCCACTCCAAAGGGAGCATCCAGGAACTCTACCCAGCCAATAATTTATGTCTGCCAACATGTGAGAGAGCCTTAGGCCCCTCCACACTGCCATTGTGGAGATCAGACTCACCTAGATGGGGAGCCCCTGACCTCTGCCTCAGGTCTCCCCCAGATGTGGCCGGTGTTTGAACCTTCGGTCCTAATAAAAGTGGCCCTCCCCTTCCCCCAGCTCTTTTCTCTGCGCTGGGCGCGGGGGTTGGGGGGGGCCGGGGAGAGGAGCTCGCAGGCTGCCTCCAGGTGCAGATGGCCAGCCCCCCTCCTACCCTGTTGTCTGAAAGCCCCAGTCCTGACTGGGCCATCTGTTGCGGGGACCCTCCTTCTCCCCTTTCCCTATCCCCCACCCTGCCCCTTCCGCACGTGCTGACCACCTGCTCCGAAGGCTGTGGCAGCTGAGAAGGCCTCCCACCCCCACCCCCCCCCCCACCCCCGGCTCCGCCACAACACACACACCACCTCCCAGCCTCCTGGCTCCCTCCACTCGGCTCCCAGCAACCTCGCTTTTGCTAATGGGCCTTAATGCCCCTGCCAGCTGCTTTGCCAAACCCACAGGATTGGGAGGGTGCGGGGGCACTTGGGTGGCCAGGACAGCTCCCCGGTCCCAGCCTGGCGCCCCCGCCCCCAAAGCTGAACCGATCGCGCACCAGGACGCCGGGGTCTGTTCATTCCCCCTCCTTTCCTGGCAAAAGTGCCTCGTCACCGCTTCTGCCCGCCCCCGCCGGGCTGGGAGAACCGTGGGGTTAGCTGGAAGATTTGGGGATGAGGGACCGCGAGGCGCCTCCCGAAGCAAATCTTTCGGACGCGGAACTTAAGGGGATCTGAGGTCAGGAGTCACGGAGGGGAAGGGAGCCCACGCCTGGATGGACCTAGGGGAACGTGTCAGCGAGATTCACGTGCGTGCTCAGTCCAGGACTGGCCAGTGGGCGTGGCGGGGCGGTGGCCACACCGGAGGAGGCGGAGTCGTGATTGCGTATAGGCGTGGCCTGCTGGTCAAGGGGCGGGGTCTCTTTGCATATCCAGCAGGCGGCGGGGCTGGGGCGGGGAGCCGAAGCGGGAGGGGCGCTCCCCCGCCCCTGGAACGGAATCCTCCCGGGAGCGGAGCAGGCTAGCGAGCTTGCATCCCGCACCATCCCCCGGCCCCCGGTCCCGGCCCGCGTCAGACCGAGCTGCCGCCGCCGCCACAGCAGCAGCAGCACTCGGGGATCCGGGCCCAGCCGGGGCCGCGGGAGGCGGGGGCGCCGGAGCCCTGGATGTCCCGCAGCGCGGCGGCCAGCGTGAGAAGGGCGGGAGAAGGGGGCTCGGGTGGGGGGCGGCGCCGCTGCTGATGTGGCGGAGGGTGGGAGGCGGCCGCGGCGCCCGGATGGAGAGAGGGTGCCAAGGCTGGGGAGGGTGGTCCTGGGTGGGGGTCCAGGAATCGGCTCCCCTCCAAGCCAGATCTTGGGAGACAGGGGTCTCGGGCACAGGCCTTGTCTTGCCAAGGCTCTGGAGATACGGATCCCAGACACAGACATCCCCCTCAAAAAAAATCAAGGACAGGGGGACAGATTCTAGGTACAACTCTCTAGGCAAGATTTTGGGGATGGGGTCTGGGACGCAACCTCCTTATCAAGTCAAGGCCTCTAAGAGGGGATTCCAGACCAGACGCAATCCTTACCCCTCCCGGCCTGAGGGGCTCTCTGAGCATAGTCACCCTCTAGGCAAGGTCTTGAGAATGGGGTCCCTGGGCCCCCACAGCTTCCCCACCAAGCCAAGGCCCGGGGGGATTCCTGGCACTGTCCGTCCCCAGGCCTCAGACGCGTCCGGGGCACAGCATCCCCCCATGCTTGGGCGGCGTCCCAGGAACAGCCCCTTCTCAAAACAAGGTCTCTGTGCCTGGGACTCTATCCCCCCCAAGCCTGAATAAAATAAGGGGAATTTCAGGCAACCCCACACACAAAAAGGCTTGGTCAAGGGTCCCAGGGCACAGGTCTCCTGGGCCACCCTCTTTGTCCCTGGGGCCGCCCAGCTGTCTGGGAGGGGCCCCACCCACAGACAATGCACCGCCTCCCCCTCCGGTTCTGGCCCCCCAGGCTCCAGGATTCAGGCTGGGCCAGGGGGCGGCTCCCTAGGGACCTGATGCAGCCCTGTCTGTCTGCAGCGTCTGCGGTGATGATGGCTTTGTGTGTGGTACCTGGGGGGAAGCCGGGAAGCAAGCGATGGGGAGGTGGCTAAGAGTGTGACCCTGTGTTTTGTGACTGTGGCTGCCTGTGTGTGTATGTGTGTGAGCTGCAGCTGGTGACTCTGAGGAATCATGTGTTTCGTGCTTGTGGTAGTGTCCGATAGCGTCTGTGATTGTGTCTCTGTATGTGACCCCAGCATTTGTGTGGCTGTGTATGTGTATATGACAGCTGCTCGCTCACTGTGCAGAACCCTATACTTTTCAGTCTGTCTGTGTTTGAGTGTGTGCATGGTTGTGACTATGTGGTTGTGTCTTTGATTATGTCTTTTGTGACCCCATGTGTGTACCTTGGTAACTCTAACGGGGTATGTGACAGTGTATCTGTTGAGTGTGGGGTTGGGCATGTGTGTGACTGACTGAAGATGTGGGTGGAGTTGTGACTATAAGTGGAGTTGTGTGTATGCCTCTGTGTCCATGTGCGACTGTCCTAATGACTTCGAATGTTTGTCTCCAACTGATTTTATATGTGTGTCACACATGTGCTTGTATGACACACAACTGTGCCTGCAACTTTAGGTGTATGACTGCCATTGTATATGAAGTCACATTGTGCTTATGTGACAGGTTGTGTGCTGGCACTGTGACTTGTACGTTTGCGGTTGTGTGTTCAAAGCCACATCTATGTGTGTGGCCGGGATTATATAAATGACTACATCTAGGTCTGAGTGTTGATACTGAGTGATTCTGTGCATTTATAGTTGTGTACCTGTGATTTGGGTTACATATTTGACTTGGAGTCTGAAACCCTGACAGACTATTAATAGTGGGTTATTTCATTGCATGTGACTCAAGCTATAGGTGTGTCTGTGTGTGGTGGCACTAGTGATTGTGTGTTTGTGGGGGGGGGATGTGTATGTGACTGTGGCTTCTGTATTTGTGTGTGACCTGCATGTCTGTGACGCTGGGTGACTCTATATACTTGTGTCTGTGTCATGGTCTGTAAGAGTGTGTCTGTAGCCGTGTGGCTGTTTGGGGTGGGTGGGTGTGTGTCCCTGTATGCGTGCTGGGCGGCTTATGTTTGAATCTGTGTGATGTGGTGATAGAGTGACTGTCTCCTGCCTCCACACATGAACTCTATCCGGAACTGTGTCTTCTGTGTAAACGCAGCTATAAATGCTCTGTCTGGGTCACTGTATTTCTAAGCACATACCTGACTGACTGCTTGTGTGTGTGTAATGGAAATCGTGTGCTGATGTCTCTGTGTGTGAGATATTGTGTGTCTCTCCACATGGGGGCTGTGATCGTATGTGGCCCCATGCTTGTCGGTGTGACTTACGTGTTTGCGGGAAGAGAAACTGCGTGTTTCTCTGTGATGGTCTGACATGGTACAGCTGGGGGTGGGATGGTGGGTGACTGTGAAATAGGTACCATGACCGTGATATATGGCTGGGTAACGTGGACACTCATGCTGTGGGACTTCGCATACATGACCGTTTCTGAAATGTGTATGGCTGTGACTCTGAGCCACTGACTGTCTGGCTGTGTCTGAGTGTGGCCGTCCTTGGGGAGAACTGTCTCTGGATGGTTGTATGCTTGTCCTGAGTTTGTGTGCCCATTTCTCTCTAATGCATGGGCCGTGGCCATCGGGGTCTGTGTGTGTGCTCGGGTATGGAGAACCATCCATATACATGTGGCTGATACCATGCCCAAATGTGTGCCTCTACGACTGGGATGCATGGCTGTGTGACAGTGTGTGACCAAAAAGGTGTGTTGGTGTGACTGATACAGTTGGGGTTGAGTGTCCTTGTGCAACTGAGTGCCGGTCGATGATTAAACACATGTGGCTGTGGCTGGGTGTGACTGGGTATGACCAGATGTGTGTCAGTATGTCTGCGTGCATCCCTGACCAGATGTCAACACACAGCAGGGGAGCTGTATGTGACAAGTGTGTGTGCCTCAGAGCTAATAGGTGACCTCCTGCGGGGTGTGATTCTACACGGGTGGGTCTGTAATGTGAGTATCTTGGTTGGGTGCCCGAGGAAACAACTGTCATTGGTTGGCCATGGGCTGCCCCAGTGGCTGTGCCCGGACCCAGCTCTTTGTATATGGCAGAGAAAAGAGAAGTGACAAAATATCGGTTACTGATATGACCAGACGTTTGTGGTAGTGCCTGGGCAGCCTGGGACCCTACATACCTGTGGACAAATGGTCTGTAGCAGACACTGTATGTCTGTGAACTTGGATATGTGGCCAGGTATTTACAGTGGCTGTGACTGTTGATGTGTTTCTGTGTGATCCAGTGTGTGTCGTTGTGGTTGTCTCTGTGTGTAATTGTGCAGAGCTGTGACCAGGTTCTAGGGACAATTGTGGACCAGAGTTGCATGTACACATGTGACTGTATGTGTGTGTGCAGCCCTGGACATATGTCTAGAGGACAGGCCACCCCCCTTCACACCATCCCCTTGGGTACAGACAGCCTCCTGAGGCCAGGACATCCCCAACAGATGCTCCCGAAACACACCTACTCGTTCCTGGGCCCTTGCAACCAGGTGGCTGATTGCCTTAGTAACAGTTGCTATGACAACCAGTGCTCTCATCAGAGATCCTGAGATGAGGGGGGCTTGGCTGATGTCCAAAGAGGGGGTGAGGTAGGGGACTGCGCCCTATCCCAAGCCAGCTTCTCAACTTTTCCTCCCTCCCCTGGGCAGGGCGGACCCAGGAGGCCAGAGCAGCATCTGCCCCCTGCCCCTTGTGGGGCCCTGGGGCCCCCTGAAACCTCCAGGACGGAGCCAGGTGAGTGGCCAGCTGGGGACAGGGCGAAGGCTGAGTGACTGGGTGGGTCTGCCTCACATAGCCAAAGGAACTGTCCCTGCGGTCACACAGGCTTAATCACACTCACAAGTGGACACCCCCAAACGACTTCCCGGCACACTCAGTGACCTCGTTCACAGACACACCCACCTAGGCTAGGTCTCACACACACACACACACACACACACACACACACACTTGGACATTCAGACACACACCAACATCCCCACACCCACAGGTTCACGGTCACACAAACATACAGACACAATCCTAGACAACAGCCAGACTCCCTCACAGGTGAGCACAGACACTCACCAGATACAGACTCAGGGACTCTCAAGGGATGCAGTCTTATACAGTCTCCCCAACAACACACACAGACCCACACTTTGCAGACAACAGCCGCACTTTCACAAGCAGACACAGCCTCACAGACAGCACCCCTGTGCTCATGCCTTCACAAACAGCTACACTTTTGCACACAGTCTCACAAATAACACTCAGCACTCTCATAGACAACAGCCACATTTTCACACCATCACACCCTCACAAATAACACTCACAAATACACTCTCAAAGATGACAACCTCATGTCCTCACACACCCTCACAGATGCACAGTTGCATACAGACACACCCCCAGAACAACACTCATGGACCCACATTCTCTGCAGCAACACCCACCTTATCTGACCCAGACACACCCTCACAAACAACAGACACAGACACACAGTCTCACCACCAACAGCTGCACTCTTGGACAGATGTGGTATCTTGGGTAACTCTCACAGACACACACTGTCATGGGCAGTGGCCATCAAAGACAATAGCCACATCTTCGCACAGACACACAGCTTCAAAGACAACAGTCATGGACACACCCTTTCAAAGACAACAGCTTCATGCTCAAACACAGACCCATCCTCACAGGCAACATTCCCTGACACAACCACCACTCTCACACATAGCTACTCTTCAGCCACAAGCTTCGGGGACCTACACTCACAGACGATAGCCACACTCTTGGACACAGACATCCCCTCACAGACAGCATTCACAGACACACACTCTCATCAACAACCATTCTCAGACCTGCGTCCTTCCGTACAGCCTTCAGCTCTATACACACTCACAGACAATAGGTGCATGCTTAGAACTAGACACCCTCACACACAACACTCAGGAACACACCAGGGAATTCCCTGGTGGTCCAGTGGTTGGGACTCCACGCTTTCACTACCGAGGGCACGGGTTCGATCCCTGGTCAGGGAACTAAGATCCTGCGAGCCGCGCACTGAGGCCAAAAAAAAAAAAAAAAAAGGAACACACCAGCTGCACACTTGCTTGCACACACAGGCAGAGTCTCATCTGTTGGTGCTCTGTCCTAGGTGTCCCCTCACACTCCTCCTGGGACTCAGTATGGCTTCTCAGTCAGCAAAGGCTGTCTGAGTGACTGGCCACCACCTCCATCCCTACCTCTGACATCGCAGGTGCACGCCTCCCCAGGGGCCTCTGCCTTGGAACAGACACATTTGTCAGAGGGGCTGTATCTCAGAGTTGCAGAGACCCACCCCTGTCCCCAACACCCTCTGAACCGCAATCCCTGGACCTTCTGAGTCCCCCACATCGGACCCATGCAAGTCTCAACTCCTGTGCCCTCTGACCACCTCGTCCCCTGACCTTGTACCCCTAAAACCCCTCACCTCGTGACCCCTGACTGCTATGCCCTCTAACCCCAATGTCCTCCACTGCCTTAACTTCCCATTCCCATTACTTTGGATCAACATGCCTCTTGACTGTCACATCCCGAATCTCCAGACCCCTAAAAGCTGTGACTCACGACGCACGCATCCCAGACCTCCCTGCCTCTTAGCCCCATGTCTTCTGAATCCCCACTGTCGACTCTCCCGCTCCCCTGCCTTCCAGTTGCCCCCTTTGTCGGTATCCCCTAACTGCTGCTACTCCATGTTCCCCGGATGTCATGTCCTCTGACCCAGTGACCCTCTAACCCTGTAGCCCTACTACCATGTTATCTGACCCCTTGCTCCCTGAGCCCTATTTCCCCCCACCTTGAGCCCCATGCCTCTGACCCTTGACTCGCACCCCCGTCTTCTTGTCAGCAGACGGGGCGGGCACTATGAACAAGCTACGCCAGAGCCTGCGGCGGCGGAAACCAGCCTACGTGCCTGAGGCATCGCGCCCACACCAATGGCAGGCGGACGAGGACGCGGTGCGCAAGGGCACGTGCAGCTTCCCGGTCAGGGTGAGTGGGCGGGGCTCGTCTGGGCGGGGCTTCCGGGGTGTGCGAGCTGTTGGCTGTGCGCGTGCGTGTCCAGCGTCTGTTGTCCGTTGCCCGGTGAGGCGGCTGAGACCCAGGAGACTTCACAGCCCCGAAGAACTGCGGATCCTGCAGAAGCAGGACCGCACGGCCCGAGTCCCTTAAAGTTGGGTTTAGAAACCAAGACCCATTCTCTTGTGCCAGGAAAATATTACCTGGGGTGGGGTGGGGGGGCGTCCCGCCTGGAGTCACGCTATTCTGTGGGAGCTCACAGTTTCCAGGGGGGCACTGGCAGGTCACAAAAATTCTGTAGCATTTGCAAAGCCCTCTGCTGTTAAGTGCGTTCTGGTTTAGACCACCACGACCCTTTACAGCACACACGAAAATTTATAAGGGAGACAGCAGGATTCAGGTTCAACTCTCCCTCCACTCATTCCCTTCCTGGTTGGGTGACAACAGACGATGTTCACAGCGCCCCCCCTCCCACCTTGTTTTCCCTTCCCCTAGAAGCGGACCTTGCGAGGGAGGGGCTGTTGGGAGGTGCAGGAAATGCTGGTGAGAGTGAGGAAGGGAAGGCAGCCAGTAAAGGGTGTCTTACTCAACTATAGCTGTGAGCAACTGAGCTTGATGCCACTAGGGAACTGTGGGAAATCGAGCCATCCCACCCACGGGGTGAGGGAGCTGGGGCGTGTGTACCCCAGCTCGTATCAGTCATTGCCTGGGGCCCGTCCTCAGGCACAGATGCAGACGCTGGCACTCAGAAGGACACCAGGGTTGTGTTAAAGGCCAAGGATAGAGGCAGGGTGGGAATCATTACTCCATGCTGTGCTTCAGTTTTCTCACCTGTATATCTGGGATAAGAATGGGGTACCCAGACTTCCCTGGCAGTCCAGTGGTTAAGACTTTGTGCTTCCACTGCAGGGGGGCATGGGTTCCATCCCTGGCCGGGGAACTAAGATCCCACAAGCCATGCAGCGTGGCCAAAAAAATAAAAATAAAAGGCCCCCACCTTGCAAAGTTGAGGTAAAGAGTAAATGAGGTTTTTGGGTTTTTTTTTACATCTTTATTGGCGTATAATTGCTTTACAATGGTGTGTTAGTTTCTGCTGTATAACAAAGTGAATCAGCTATACATACACACACGTTCCCATATCTCCTCCCTCTTGCGTCTCCCTCCCCCCCACCTTCCCTAGGTGGTCACAAAGCACCGAGCTGATCTCCCTGTGCTATGCGGCTGCTTCCCACTAGCTATCTATTTTACGTGTGGTAGTGTATATATGTCCATGACACTCTCTGAAAAAAAAAAAGGTCCCCACCTTGCAAAGTTGAGATAAAGAGTAAATGAGTTGATTCATGTGATGTGCTTAGGACACTGCGTGATGCCTCGCAGCGGCACAGTGGCCACTAGGAATGACTGATGACTGTGCTTGTTTCATGTTCTCCCACCCCCTTCGCACCAAGTACCTGGGCCACGTGGAGGTGGAGGAGTCCCGGGGGATGCACGTGTGTGAAGATGCTGTGAAGAAGTTGAAGGCGGTGAGTGAGAGGCTGGAGGAGGGAGGGGGCAAGGTCAGAGCAGAAGAGCCAGCCCTGACCACACCCTCTGTCCTCCTCCTCCACTCCAGATGGGCCGGAAGTCTGTGAAGTCTGTCCTGTGGGTGTCAGCCGATGGGCTCCGGGTGGTGGATGACAAGACCAAGGTAGGGGGCCCGTGGGCCTGGGAGTGGGCACCAGTGGGCCCCTCTCCTCACCCTGCTCGAATGGGGCTAGGGACGCCTTCTCACCCACCTCTAGAATGTCCCTCCCTCAGGGACCTTCTAGACTCAGCCGTGTGTTCCTGTAACATGTTGGCACCTCTCACAGTCATAATTCAGGATTGAGTCCTGTGGCTATTTGTGAACTGGCATGGATAGTGGGTGAGAGCACAGACCGTAGAGCAGCGACCTCAGCTCGCATCCCAGCTCACCCACTTACCAGCTGGGTGACCCTGGGCATGAGGGGTGTGAGATTTAACCCTTCCGTGCCTCACTTGCCTCATCTGCAAAAATGGGGATAAAAATGGACCCAACCATTAAATGGGAAAGTATATGCAAATAGTTTAAAACTATGCCTGGTACAGCAGAAGTGTTCCGATCAACGAATGTTAGCTGTTATGTGCTTATTGTCCGTCTACCTGGCCAGATGGGAGCATCATGGGCTGGGATCGGGTATCTGTTTGCTCACCATTGAATTCCCTGCCCCTAGCACAGAGACTGCCCAAGGAGACATCCAGTGCATGAAGACAGTTAGGTTAATGACTGAACAGGATTGACACCCTCCAGCAAGCTTTGCCTGACTCCCGTCCAACTTGGGTCAGGCACCTCTTCTTGCTCCCGAAAGCCCCTGAGCCTCCCCGATCCCAGCCCTGAGCCCTCTGCCTGTGCCTCCCTCATTACAGCGTGGCTGTGACTCTGGCCAGTCTCCATCTGGTGATGAGTCTGATTCCCGCACTAAACTGGGAGCCCCATGTGAGCAGGGCCCACAGCTGTTTCAACAAGTGCAGGATCCCCACCCTGTTCAGGACAGGATATAGAGCAGACACAAAGGGAATATTAAGCGAATACATGAAAGACAGTACACATGCCTTTCCTGGCCTCCCTGGTGCCTCCCAGGACCTGCTGGTAGACCAAACCATCGAAAAGGTCTCCTTCTGTGCTCCTGACCGCAACCTGGACAAGGCTTTCTCCTATATCTGCCGTGACGGGACCACCCGCCGCTGGATCTGCCACTGTTTCCTGGCGCTCAAGGACTCCGTGAGTATCACCAAAGCCCAAAGCCAGCTGACTGTCTCCCATGCCCTGGTGTCCCACGCCCAACCCCAGCCCGCTGTGTGGTGTCAGGCGAGTCGCTCATCTTACCTCTCCTCTCCGTGACCTCATCTGGAAAAGGGAGTGTATTCACAGCCCCTAACTTAGAGGCTTATTGTGAGACTTGAGGGGGTTGATACAGAGTATTTGGAACAATGCCTGGCATATAGGAAGCACTCAGGAAAACATTAGTTCTCAACATCCTCCTTGTTATCAATAGTTCTTCATGTTTCTCTAACTTTTCTCATTGAGGAGCGTATACATACAGTAACATGCGCAGATGGCCCAGGCACAGCTCCGTGAATTTTTGCTTATTTTTAAACCTCACCCAAGTCAAGCTGTAGTTTCCTGCCCCCAGCAGCCCCCTTGGGCCCTTCTGAAACAACACCTCCCAGGGTACCCACTCTTCCTTCAGAGTCGATTCATTTTGCCTGTGGTTCTTTATATTTTTGGGGGGAGGGGGGCGTCAAGATCCCCTCTGAGAATCTGATGAAAGAGACAAATGGACTGTCTTCTGAGAAGCATTCTCACAGGATTCTGAGGCTTGTGACAGAAAACCCTCAGATACCAGTGATTTCGGTGAAATAGAAATTTGTGTTTCATGTGAAAGACATCCCTAGGCAGGCAGCACAGCGTTGGTGTGACTCCTCTCCACTCAAGGGCCATGGCTCCTTTTATCTTGTTGCTATGCTGGAGTATGGCTTCCACTCCATGATCCAAGATGAATGTGCGCGCTCCAGCCTTCACATCTTCATCCCAACTACATAAAGGAGGGAGGCATGAAGAGGGGCACACCCTCTGCTTTTGGGGAGGTGTGTATTGACCTTTTGTGACCTATTGGCCATTTGTGACCAGCTTCTTTCACTTAGCATAATGTTTTCAAGGTTCATCCATGTCGTAGCATCGTATCAGTACTTACTCCCTTTATATGGCTGAATAATATTCGTATGGATATACCACATTTTGGATATACCATACTTTGCTTATTTATTCATCCATTGATGGACATTGGGTTGTTTCCACCTTTTGGCTATTATGAATAGTGCTTCTCTGGACATTTATATGCAAGTATTTGTTTGAATACCTGTTTTTAATTCTTCTGGGTATATACCTAGGAGTGGAATCGCTGGGTCATATAGTATGTTTAAGTTTTTGAGTAATTGCCAAGTTGTTTTCCTTGGTGGCGACACCATTTTACATTCCCACTTGCAATGTATGAGGGTTCCAATTTCTCCACATCCTTGCCAACACTTTTTAAAAATCTAGCCATCCTGTAGGTGTGAGTGGTATCTCGTTGTGGTTTTGACTTGTATGTCGCTAATGACTAATGATGTTGAGCATCTTTTCCTGTGCTTATTGGCCATTTGTATATCTTTTCCAGAGAAATATCTATTCAAATCCTTTACTCATTTTTAATTGGCTTGTTTGTCTTTTTACCATTAAGTTGTAAGAGCTCTTTATATATTCTTGCCAAATCCAAGTTTGTGGAGATTTACCTCATGTCTCATTCTAAGAGTTTTATAGTTTTAGCTCTTATATTTAGGTCTCTGATACATTTTGAGTTAATTTTTGTAAATGGTGTGAGGTAAGAGTCCACCTTCATTTTTTTTTCATGTGCATACTGTATCCAGTTGTTCTAGCACCATTTGATAAAGAGACTATTCTTCCTTCATTGAATGGTCTTGGCACCTTATTGAAAATCAATTGACCATAGATGTGTGGGTCTATGTCTGAGCTCTCAGTTATATTTCGTTGGTCTATATGTCTCTCCTTATGCTAGTATCACACTGTTTTGTTTTTGGTTTTGTTTTTTTTATTTATTTGTTTTAGGCTGCGTTGGGTCTTCGTTGCTGCGCGCGGGCTTTCTGTGGTTGCGGTGAGCCGGGGCTACTCTTCGTTGCGGTGCGCAGGCTTCTCATTGCGGTGGCTTCTCTTGCTGCGGAGCACGGGCTCTAGGCGCATGGGCTTCAGTAGTTGCGGCACGCTGGCTCAGTAGTTATGGCGCACAGGCTTAGTTGCTCCACGGCATGTGGGATCTTCCCAGACCAAGGCTTGAACCCGTGTCCTCTGCATTGGCAGGCGGATTCTTAACCACTGAGCCACCAGGGAAGTCCCGTATCACCAGGGAAGTCCCCTGTTTGGATTACTTTAGCTTTGGAGTAAATTTTTAAATTGGAAAGTGTGAGTTATTTTATTTTATTCTTTTTCAAAATTGTTTTGGCTGTCCTGGGTCCCTTGCAATTCCATATAAATTTCAGGGTCAGCTTTTCCATTTATGCAAGAGACCATTGGGATTTTGAAAGGGATTGAATTCAATCTGCAGAAGACTTTGGGAAATATTGCCCTCTTAGCAATATTAGTCTTCCAATCAATGAACACGGGATGTACTTCCATTTATTTAGGTCTTCTTCAATTTCTTTCAACAGTGTTGTGTAGTTTTCAATGTGTATGTCTTTTACTTCCTTGGTTAAATTTATTCCCAACCATTTTATTATTTTAGAGGTATTATAAATGGAATTGTCTTAATTTCATTTTTGGATTGTTTGATGTTTGTGTATATAGATATAACTGATTTTTTTGTGTGTTGATTTTGTATCCTGCAACTTTGCTGAATTTATTTATTTGCACTAACTGTGGACCCTTCTTGATGTTCAACATATACGATCATGCCATCTGCAAACAGAGGTAATTTTACTTCTCTCTTTCCAACATGGATGCCTTTTATTTCTTTTTCTTGTCCAGTTACTCTGCCTAGAACTTCCAATAGAGTGTTGAATAGAAATGATGAAAATGGCATTCTTGTCTTGTTCCCGATCTTAGGGAAAAGCTTTGTCTTTTACCATTGAGGATAATGTTAACTGTGAGTTTTTCTTTTTTTAATAAATTTATTTATTTATTTATATTTTATTTTTGGCTGCGTTGGGTCTTTGTTGCTGCGCCCGGGCTTTCTCTAGTTGCGGCGAGCGGGGGCTCCTCTTCGTTGTGGTGCACAGGCTTCTCATTGCGGTGGCTTCTCTTGTTGTGGAGCACAGGCTTCAGTAGTTGTGGCACGCGGGCTCAGTAGTTGTGGCCCATGGGCTCTAGAGCGCAGGCTCAGTAGTTGTGGTACACGGGCTCAGTTGCTCCGCAGCATGTGGGATCTTCTCAGACCAGGACTCGAACCCATGTCCCCTGCACTGGCAGGCGGATTCTTAACCACTGCGCCACCAGGGAAGTCCTGTGAGTTTTTCACAAATGTCCTTTATAAGGTTGAGGAAGTTCCCTTCTATTCCAACTCTGTTGAGTGTTTTATCATGAGAGGGTGCTGGATTTTGTCAAATGCTTTTTCTGTGAGAATCGAGATGATCATGTAGGGTTTTTTCTTCATTCTATTAATGTGGTTGATTGATTTTCATATGTTAAACCAACCTTGCATTCCTGGAATAAATCTCACTTGATTCTTTTAATATTCTGCTGGGTTCAGATTGCTAGCATTTTGTTGAGGATTTTTGTCCCCAAGTTTAACTTTAAGAGGTGGCTGAGCATCTTGTTTAGGGAACAGAAGTCCGACATACCTCATTAGAATCCCAATTCTGCCACTCACTTGTTATAATGGGCATGTTGACTGAACCTTAATTTCTTCATCTGTCAAATGGGTTCATAAGATTGTCCACCTCCTGGCACTGTTGTGAGGATTCCATAAAAGGATGCAAATCAGGGCTCAGCCCGGGGCTAGACAAGATTTCTGCTGACACATATGTGAGTTTCCCTGTGCCTGGCTTTGTGCTGCATGCCTTGCATATATTTGTTCACCTAATTCCTGCAACAACCCTGTGAAGTGGGTGCTGTTAGAGCCCCCATTTTACAAATGAGGAGCCTTGGGTACTGGGAAGTGATTTTCTTGAGATCACATAGCTGGGAAGTGGGAAGCCAGCATCAATCCCAGGCTCTCTGGCCTTGGCGTCTCTCCAGTAGGCACTCAAGAAACAGGGGTTGTTGTTTTTACCCCCAATACTTTACTACAAAATATTTTCAAGCATGCAGCAAAGTCGAAAGACTTGTACAGTCACCTGGACACCCCCCGCCCAGATCCTGCCATTAACATTTGTCTGGGCTTACTTTAACACTTATCTCCCCATCTTATTTTTTGATGCATTTCAAAGTCACAGACATCAGAATACTTCCCCCAGACACTTCAGCATGCGTACCATTAAGTAGAATTCATATTTGTTTCCAGCTCTTTTTCTTTCGAAGCGAAATACATGCTGACCACAAACCTTAAGTGTACATTTGCTGGGTTTTGACAACTGTATACACGTGTATAACCCAACCCCCCCCATCAAGATCTAGAACATTGCCACCACCCCAGACTGTCCCCTCATGCCCCTTCTCAGTCAGTGCCTGTGCCCACCCCTAAGAAACAACCACTGTTCTGATGTTTTCACCATAGATTAGTTTTGCCCATTCTGTAACTTCCTATAAGTGGAGCCATCCAGGGACTTCCCTGGCAGTCCAGTGGTTAAGACTTCACCTTCCAATGCCGGGGAGTGTGGGTTTGATCCCTGGTTGGGGAGTTGGGATCCCGCATGCCTTGCGGCCAAAAAACCAAAACATAAAACAGAGGCAATATTGTAGCAAATTCAATAAAGACTTTTTAAAAAATGGTCCATATCAAAAAAAAATCTTAAGAAAAAAAAAACATGGAGCCATACAGTATTACACTCTTGTCTCTGGCTTTTGTCCCTCATTTTGCAGATGTGCACTGAGGCCCAGAGAGGTGAAGGGACTCATCCGGAGTCACCCAGCATCCAGCTGCTGGACCCCGGGGCTCCTGGCGTCCGGTCTGCACTGCACAACGTCGCTAATCCTGCCCCAACCTCTTCCCACAGGGCGAGAGGCTGAGCCACGCAGTGGGGTGTGCGTTTGCGGCCTGCCTAGAGCGGAAACAGCGGCGGGAGAAGGAGTGCGGAGTCACGGCTGCCTTTGACGCCAGCCGCACCAGCTTCGCCCGGGAGGGCTCCTTCCGCCTGTCCGGGGGTGGGCGGCCGGCTGAGCGAGAGGCTGCCGACAAAAAGAAAGGTGGGCACTGCCCGGAGGGCGGGGCGGGGCTGGGCACCGAATGGTCCCAGGGTGGGGCCAAGGAATCCAGACTGGGGGGAGAGCTGCAGAGGTACAGGGGCTCTACAGTTTACAAAGCAAAAAGGAAACGCACACACACACAAAACCCAAAACAACAAAATTTTTTTAAATTAATTTATTTTATTTTTGGCTGTGTTGGGTCTTCATTGCTGTGCACCGGCTTTCCCCTAGTTGCGGAAAGTGGGGGCTACTCTTCCTTGTGGTGCGCGGGCTTCTCATTGCAGTGGCTTCTCTTGTTGCGGAGCACAGGCTCTAGGTGCATGGGCTTCAGTAGTTGTGGCTCGTGGGCTCTAGAGCACAGGCTCAGTAGTTGTGGCACATGGGCTCAGTAGTTGTGGCACACGGGCTCAGTAGTTGTGGCTTGCAGGCTTTAGAGCGCAGGCTCAGTAGTTGTGGCGCACGGGCTTTGTTGCTCTGTGGCATGTGGGATCTTCCTGGACCAGGGCTCGAACCCGTGTCCCCTTATTGGCAGGCGGATTCTTAACCACTGCACCACCAGGGAAGCCCACCCCCCAAATTTTTTTAAGTAAAAAATACAAAGCAAAGCACCAACCACAAGTTTGGTTACAGTTTATAAAGCGTACTTCAGTTTAAGGAGTCCTCTGGGCAATATTCTGTTGGCCACAAATCCCAGCAAAGCTCACCGAGAGCTTTATTATCTGCTAACCCAGGGAGGTTCCCAGGCTTTTCAAACTGTGTATCTACCCTGTTAATGGGTTGTGAAGTCAGCTTGCTGGGTTGTGGTTAGCATTTTAAGAAATGACATGGAAAAAAATAGAAACTATCAGAGTAATTGAATGTAGTAAGGGTAAGTATAGTTCAATGATACTTTTATGTCAGTATATCTGTGTGTGTGTGTGTGTGTGTGTGTGTGTATGGAACGGGTTACCATGTGAACGGTATTTCTTATTCTGGGTTGCCGTCATGAAAGTTTGAAAAATACCTGGTAAACTCTAACATTCTAGGTCAAAGGCAAATAGTTTATAAGTTCTCAAACTGTGGCTTTTAAATATACGTGTATTATGTGCTGAGTCAAAATGTAATTTTTATTTTACTTTTTTTTACTGTTTCTAGTTTTTAAATTTTTGGAAAACACTGCTTAGAATTTACAAAGAATCCTGAATTGGGATTCCGGATAAAGGAGACTGAAGAGATTTGACAAATATGAATAAATGTAATGTGTGATCCTGAATTGAATCCTGGATATTGTATATATAGATATATATTCAACATTCAATTCAATATATATATATTGAATATATGTATATAAAATATATACATTGAAAAAAATATATATATATATATGAACATCCATAAAGGACATGAGTAGATCAGTTGGGGAAATTAGAATATGGACTGTAGACTAGCTAACAGTATCATATCCACGTTAAATTTCCCAAGTAAGAAATTGTCCTGTGGTTCAGTAGAAGGCTGTCCTTGTTCTTAGGTACATGCTGAAGGTTTTAGGGTTGGGTAAGCTGTCTGCAGCTTACTCTTTTTTTTTTTCCTTGTTGTTTATCTATTTTCTATATAGTAGTGTGCATCCGTTAGTCCCAAACTCCTAATTTATCCCCTCTCCCTTTTCCCCTTTGGTAACCATAAATTTGTTTTCTATGCCTGTGAGTCTATTTCTGTTTTGTGAATAAGTTCATTTGTATCTTTTTTTTAGATTCCACATATAAGTGATATCACATGATGTTTGTCTTTCTCTGTCTGACTTACTTCACTTAGTATGATAATCTCCACGTCCATCCATGTTGTTGCAAAGGGCATTATTTCATCCCTTTTTATGGCTGGGTAGTATTCCGTTGTATATATATTACCACATCTTCTTTATCCATTCATCTATTGATGGACATTTAGGTTGTTTCCATGTCTTGGCTACTGTATGCAACTTACTCTTAAATCATACTGAAAAAAGATTATGGAAGGAGAGACAGATCAAATACTGTAACAAGTTAACACAAGAGAACATGTGTGCTCCTTGGTCCATTATTACATCTTTTCTGTAAGTTTAAAATATTTCTAGCTAAAAAGTTAGGAAAACAAGTTTTTATCACTTGCTAGAATATTAGAGTTTACAACATAAGTTTTTCTTGGTAAACCATGTGACCATTTACAAACCTCTTGACAAAGTTAAGGAGTTCTTCACAGCTTACAAAATATTTTGCTGTTTACATCATCTATTAGAATTTACAAAGAATTTTATCATTGGTAAAGCAGATTACAAAGTATAGTTAACAGAGGGCCTAAGTA